>NW_015205373.1:0-865 GCF_001447785.1 Gekko japonicus | reverse complement strand
AACACAAAAAGATGTTAATTTGTCACACAATCAACTACTGTGGGGCTCAGGGGGAGGAGAAGCTGAGGCTCGAGGTTGGGGCCCCAGAATAAACACCCCATGTTAGCTATGGGCCTGTCGCAGATCAATCCCTTTAAAATCTGCTCCAGTATCTTCCCTGGGACAGAGATCAGACTGACTGGCCTGTAGTTTCTTGGGTCATCCTTCTTCCCTTTTTTGAAGATTGGGATAACATTTGCCCTCTTACAGTCATGTGGCACATCTCCCAGCCTCCAAGAGATCTTGAAGATTATGGACAAAGGCTCTGCAAGCTTTCTAGAAAGTTCTTTGAGCACTTTTTGGTGCATACCATCTGGCCCAAGGTATCAGTGCAGCCAGGTGCCTCTCAGCAACCTCTCTGTCCATGTCAACCAACAGCCCGGACACCATGCCTTGCCCATTACCATCTCTAGATAAGCTTATTCTCTTCTTAAGGAAAAAACTGAGGCAAAATAGGCATTGAGCCTTTCTGATTTCTCTCTGTCCTCTGTTAAGAGTTTCTCCATTTTCACCCAACGGTCTATCACCTCTTTTACCTTGTGTTTGCTGCTCACATAGCTGAGGAAGATTTTCTTGTTGCAGCAAGCCTCCCTGGACAACCTCAACTCACTCATTTTTAGCCTCTCTGATGGCTGACCTATTGTGCCTAGCAATCCTCACATAATCTTCTTCAGAGGTATGTCCTTCTCTCAATTTCTTGAACATTTACTTTTTCTTCCTTAGCTCATCATGGAGTTCTCTGTTCATCCACCTTGGCTTTGTGAACCCCTACCATGTTTCCATCTTGATGAAATAGTAATGGTTTGAGCTTGCAAGAGCTCTTGTT
>NW_015205372.1:0-849 GCF_001447785.1 Gekko japonicus | reverse complement strand
CTCGACTGTAAGACTGAACAACAACAACATGATTCAAAGTTCATGTTAATTTTTTATCAAAAGTGGTAAAAAGTAGGAAAAGATTAGTACATCCACTAATCATAATCTGTATCTGCTATTTTCTTGAAGTAAGCAAAGTACAGCAAGATGTTCACATGAGGGCTGTTAAATACCATGAGCCAAGTACTGTATATTTAACTTCTATTTCATATACATAACTGAACACTTATGACAACGCTTTATACTGATCTGGACCCTCAGTCCATCGTCAGCATTGTTTGCTCTGACTGGAAGCAGCTTTCAGGGTCTCAGGTCATTTGTATCATCTACTACTACCTAATCCTTTTAACTGGAGATGCCAGGGATTGAACCTGAGATCTTTTGGATGCAAAGCTCATTTTAAGATATAGCTGCTACTGTTACCATCTTTGATGTCTGACTTGACCCTTACTGTTGAAATCATGGTATATCTTTTATCTTCATAATCTTTACCTATTTCAGGCAAAGAAAGGAGGAATCCCCCTAAACAACTTCTGATGGTCCCACAAGAAGTTTGGTCTGACTTTTAGCTACAAGGTTTAAATTTCTAATGGGTATAGGATCAGGTGACATTTTTATTTTTATACCTCATTTTGTTGGACTTTATGTGGTTCCTGTGAACTGTAACCATCTCAAACATAACTCACGTTATCATATATCAAACTTACCTTCTCAATCTTAAACCCCCTTTAAGTCCGAAACTTTGTCTAAGAGCACTGTACTGTGAAAAGTTACTTTTTGAATCTGTGTGGACAGAAATGTATAGATTTTTGTACCTCCCACCGAGAGAGAGAGAGAGAGAGGGAGGGA
>NW_015205371.1:0-859 GCF_001447785.1 Gekko japonicus | reverse complement strand
ACCCAGAGATGGCAGCCCTAAGTTGAGTTCAGCTGGGGTCGTGAGCAGTGTTCCCTCTAAGCTGAGTTAGTGTGAGCTAGCTCAGAGTTTTTTAGCCCCCGGCTCACACATTTTTGCCTTCGCTCAGGAAGGATGTGGCTCCAGAGCAAACTAATTTATGCAGTGGCCAAATCACTCACTCACAACTTTAATGCCAGTAGCTCAGAAAGTAGAAATTTTGCTCACAAGACTCCACAGCTTAGAGGAAGCATTGGTCGTGAGTCTGTCTGCACTGGACTACAGCCTTAAACCTGGACACAGCCCAAAACAGGCCTTTGAATTTTCTTTCCTGACCTCAGAAAGCTCCCCAGACCTAGGGATGCCAACCTCCCAGTGGGGTCTGGAGTTCTCTTCATTCCAATTGATCTCCAGACCACAGGGCAAAATCTATAGCATACCATAGATTCTAGGTGAAATCGCTCCCCAAATCCCCCACAGGTACCACCCCCAAATTTCCTGGAATTTCCCAGGCCAGAGTTGGCAACCCCAACCAGAACCTAAAACCTGAAATGGCACTCATCCCCTTTCTTGTACAAATCTCTCTAAATATGAAATGAGCAGCATCCAACTATGGTGTCGGCGTGTATATGTGTGAGAGGGTGTGTCGTTCCCTCCTTCAGTTTCATTCGTTCCTTCAGAGAGTGGGGGAAAAACAGAGAGGCATCAAGCATCGTGACTTGAAGAGTAGTGTTCACTCAGGATTAGGTAGATATTCTATACTATACTATACGTAGTATGCTACGCTATGCTGTACTATACTATACTAGTCAGTTTGGTGTAGCAGTTAAGACCGGCAGGACTCTAATCTGGAGAACCGGGT
>NW_015205370.1:0-1285 GCF_001447785.1 Gekko japonicus | reverse complement strand
CAGCGGGGGGGGGTGCCTTTGGGGGCTGGGCGGGTTCGAGGAGACATGGCTTTGGGGGCTGGGCGGGTTTGAGGAGACGACTCGGGAAAGGTTTCCGTGGTCAGACAGGAAGATGATGTTTGGGGGGGGGGGTCTGTTAATTCAGGAGTGGGGGGGGATGAATGTGTGATCACGGAAGGAAGACCATTACGGAGTGCAACAGAAAGGCCAAAAGGAGTCAGTGGGACAAAGCGAAGGGACAGGAAGCTGCAGGTACACAAGGGACATAAATAGGAATAAAAATCAGGGTCTCAATCCCTGTCCTTAAACAGGGACAGAGGAAATAATCTCCCAGATAACTCTGCCTTTAAAAATTTCTACCGGTTAACTAGGACAGAGAGCCTAGATATGCAGTGTCCCCAGTGTAGTGTGGATATTGCACTACAATCTATCTTATTTCTCGCTTCTCCATACATAATCTAAGAAGAAAACGCTACAGGCCCGTTATGCTACCCGTAAGGCAAAGCTCAGTGTAGCACTCAAACAAATGAACACTGCCAACTGTCAGCAAGCTGCCAAAGTATTTCTTATGTTCCTTCTGATACCTGAGTTATGTCTGTACCTGTCTGTATTCCCCCCCCCCCTTTTTTTCAGGGATGCGCTCAAACTGACATGCGCATGTCTCTTTAGTAACTGCATTCTTGTTAGCCTACGCCAGCTATGCTCTGCTGTAACGTTATCTTTCCAAGGTCACAGGTGGTCGAGTGGAGAACTTTTGCTTTGGCTTTAATGAGTAGAAACTGAGAGAAACGCATTGTACTGATAATGGCTTAGTCGTTGTTTTCCCAAGGGGTTGGGCGTGCAAAAAGCACAGTAGTCCCGCACGGGAATCATGTCTATTGGCTGTAATAATTATGAACTTGCTTTAACCTTTCCAACTCATTGAGATGCAGTTATTCTGAACAGTGTTTCTGTTCAAGTGACTCATGGCTTCAATAAAGTAACCCTTTTAATAAGTGTGTACTCCGTTGATTGCTGTGGGACCTGACACAAACGTTATTGACAAGTCAAATATCAATGCCTTCAAATGAATATTATGAAATGCCAAACGACTGTACATTCTTAATAAATATTCAGTTATCAATGTTTTCTTATAACCAACTCAAAAAGTATTTAATACAAAGTCAAAAGCTCCAAGCCAGAGTTACAGTGCAACACATAAGGTTCCTAAACTCTCAAAATGCAATAATCATGAACTGTGAAGCAAAGTTTACAAAAGGACTGATATGCTGCACTGAAGCGCTTG
>NW_015205369.1:0-845 GCF_001447785.1 Gekko japonicus | reverse complement strand
GGGCCCCACGGGCCCCACGTTAGCTATGGCCCTGCTGTCGAGGTCCGTGGTTAGGGGGGAGGTGCCGATCACACGACGCGGTAAAGAAGCGGCGCCACGTTTTGGTTTTAAACTGAAGTGTGCGCATGCACTGTTGGGTGCTTGTGCGCATCCTGTGGAGACTTGAAAATTTTTTTTTGCATGTTGTACCCCACCCCCACCCATGAACCCCCTGCCTGCTCCATGGCCTTTCCCTTGAGTCCCCGCGTTGTCGTCACGCCCCCCCACCCCCGGCACTTGTGCCTTGCCCAGGAGGTGATGCCGGCATTGCTCATCCCAGGAAGGTGCTGGGGGGTTGGCTGGTGCGACGCTCTCTCTCCCCCTCCCCCACAACAACTCGTCTGCTCTTCTTTCCTCTTCATCTGAATTGTGCTAGAAGAGAACGGCACTGCTGGGAAGCGAACCCCGGGGTGGGGTGGGCGGGACACACCTTTTTGCGAGGGGACATGGGCGGGCGCCGGATGCCACTGGAAACGGGACCAGACACCCGGCCTTGCCCCATGGTTACCGGAAACTAGTACCTTGGAGCTACTAGTTTTTAACTGCGCATCTTTGGAGGGAAGCCTCGGGTTCGCCATGGGAGCTCTACGCTTCCCAGATGTTGCGGTGTGATCGTGCCCGGAAAATCCACCTATCATCTGTCTCAGTAGCGTGGCTACTGCTCCGTGTGACCGCAGCCTTGGTGTACAATTTAATAACAAACGGTGTTCCTAGTTAGAGTTCTTTTAAATAGGTATAAATGAAGACTTTTTAAAGAAAAGGTATTTCAACCTAGGATGAGGATTGAGTTTTTGTTTAGGTTCCCC
>NW_015205368.1:0-922 GCF_001447785.1 Gekko japonicus | reverse complement strand
CCCAGAGAAGAGGTCGTCACAGGGTCCAAATGCTCCTGTTCTCCATAACCCTTCCTTAACCAAAGCAATCCTACAGCAGGGTTAAGAAAGCCAAGGACTCTGATGCAGGAAAGTGGGAAGAGCCACTGACAAGAAAGTGAGAAGAGATGTTTGCTATGCATGGAACCCTCCTTTTGTGCCCTGCACCCACTTTGGTTCCCTTTTTGGTCCTTTCCGCACTTGGATCTCATCCCTGGTTTTATCAGAGTTCAACTCGCAACACAATACCTTGCATTTATCCCTAGCATTGTGTCCCTCGCGACACAATACCTTGCATTTATCCCTGGTTATAACAGCATCCGTTTATGCTGGGACAAGTGTGGGGCGAAACCGGGGTGACCTCAATGACCTCAATGTGCAAACAAAAAAATACCCCGAGATAATTACAGGGATGAACTCGAGTGTAGTGTAAAATGTAAGTTCGGGAACAGGGTTGAACCTGGATTTAAGGTCTAGTGCAGAGAGGACCTTTGTGATAAGAACATAAGAACATAAGAGAAACCAATGTTGGATCAGGCCAAAGGCCCATCCAGTCCAACACTCTGTCACACAGTGGCCAAAAATACCAGTGCCATCAGGAGGTCCACCAGTGGGGCCAGGACATTAGAAGCCCTCCCACTGTTGACCCCCCCCCCAGCACCAAGAAGACAGAGCCTTGCCCCAGAGCCCCCATCTATACCTTGTGGCTAATAGCCACTGATGGACCTCTGCTCCATCTGCTTATCTAATTCCCTTTTGAAGCCCCCCATGCTTGTAGCCGTCACCACTTCCTGTGGCAGTGAATTCCATGTGATGTTTCAGGGAATCATGTTTGGGGAATCATGAAGGGGACAGACTGAAAGCTATAATATTGCAAGGTTTCCAACCTCCAGATGGTGGCTGG
>NW_015205367.1:0-864 GCF_001447785.1 Gekko japonicus | reverse complement strand
ATTGCAGATACTGGGCTGAATGCTACAACTCTGTTCCACTAACAACAGGGTACCCCGCTCCCTGACAGAAGGGGATCGCCTATGGGTAGAAGAGCTTCCTCCTGTGTCAGTGGAAAAGCTCTTTGTGCCAGAGAAAATACCGTTGCTAACGCCTTTTATTAGGTCACAGCTGAGATCATGGATGTGGCAGCTTCCAGCCACTGATGGCACAAGAACACAGGAACTGACAACCATATCATAAAAAAAAATGCAAGAACTGGCTTTTAGTCCAGGGAGCGGGTCAGCACTTAGTATCCCAGCAAAGGAAGCCTGGACTGAACTAATCCAGAATCAGTACTGTTGGGGCAGGCTAGGCGGAGAGAACATGACTGGCCCAAGGCTACCCAGTGAGTTTTGTAGCTGTGCAGGGATTTGAACACAGATCTATTCTAGTCCAACATCAACCAGAGCAACACACTGGCTCTCCAGACTTCACTGTTCCTGCAGACCAAGCCAACTCTCTGACCCTTCAACTGTGCCCTCTGATCCATACTCTGCCCTCCCCTGCACTAGTTGCTACAGCTCTGTTCCCAGTGCTGCTCATGTACTTCTGTCTGCAAAATGATCAACAGCAGTTCCGAGTGCAACCATTCAGCAGGGACAGCCTCTGCTTTCTGGTCCATAGCCCAGGTAAATTGCTGTCTCTGTTATGCCTTTCAGAGGGAGAATGAGGATGCATTTCTTTTCAAACGCAGTTGGCACGAATGGCTGAAGTGGCCGTTCTTCAGGTTTAAGCCCCTTCCCAAGACTAAGTCTTTCAACAGGGAAGGAAAAAAGAACACATCTTATCTTTTAGCATGCCTACAAATGCAGTCGCATAAACTT
>NW_015205366.1:0-835 GCF_001447785.1 Gekko japonicus | reverse complement strand
ATACTGCTAAGTGAGGGGGGAAATGGCACAGTGTTGGGATGGAATGAGCAGACCATCCCGATGGCTTGAGACCATGCTTGAGCAATCAGACTAGGAAAAATCTGTTTATGGCCCATCACCAAGTGTTAGGACTGGACTTTCCCCAGTGTCTTTTAACTCTGTTTCTGTGGTGGGGCAGCACGGGTTGCTGACAACTGCTGGACTTTCCCCAGATGCTGCTGATTGTGCCCTTTAGATCGCAGCTATGTCAGATCTAAAGGCATGTCTGACCATAGCCAGAGAGAGGTTGATAACCCCTGAGAGTAAGGGGAAAGGCTGCCTTGCTGGGTGAAGAGCCAGGATGGTAGCAGAGGCTTTTCTGACCTTCTGGGATCTAAGTGAACAAGGCCTGAGTCCATTCCTTCACAGTCCTCATTTTTACTTGTTTGTTCCCTCAGGTTTGTCCCCTCAGGCTTGACCCCTTCCTATCTCTCCATTGAGCTCCAAAAGGGGCCTGCTCTTTTTTGGTAGTGGCTCTAGGAGGTATGGAGGGTCCCCTATGTTAAACCACCCACTGTAAGAAATGTTAGTTGTTCTTTATAAGATGAGCATTTTTCAGTTAATTTCATAAGGAAGAAAAGTTGTATATTACATATTATTTTGAGGGAAAGTTGTAAACTGTGTTTTTCATGTCTTACATACATACATACACACACACACACACAAATATATGTATGTATGTGTATGTATGAATATATTATACATGTATATACATGTATACATATATGTATGCATGTATACATATATGTATGCATATATGTATATATGGATGGCCCCTGCCACACGGCAGGGAAAA
>NW_015205365.1:0-763 GCF_001447785.1 Gekko japonicus | reverse complement strand
TTACTTTTGATTCCTTATAAATTGTGTAGTGATTGAGTTCTTTCAAAGACTCTTTTGAGAATGAATTATTAGAAAGGTCTGTTAACAAAAGGATTAAAATAGGAACATTCTGTGTCATTGTGGGGCTCTTCTGTCTTAGGGGAGACCTTCAGTGGAATGCAGGAGAGAAAAAGTTAACAGGAGGAGCCAACTGGACACCAAAAGTAGCACCTGCCATGTGGTCAACCGGAGTTCCTCCAAGTGGTCCAATAGTATGTACCATTTGTGCAGAATTTATGCAGACATTGTTGATAGGGAAAATTTGTTACTGCAGTAGTAAACCTAGATATGTGCAAAAGTAGTATAGTCAGCCAAGAATCTTCACCTTACTAGGTAGCCTATTTGCCATCACAAGATATGATATGTATTTTTACTAATTCAGTTTTAGGAAATATATCCCATTCTGCTGAATATAGATTAAATAACATCATCATTTAAACATGTGTAAGCCAGGGCGGGACTCACCATGGGTCCCGTTTGCAGTGGGATGGGGGGAGGGCAGGGGCTGCCATGGCAGTTCTTCCTGAGGAGGGGGGTGGTCCCGCGGCAAACTCAGCAAGCAGGGGATGGCTGGTGGGGTGAGGCACCCAGGTTGCTACTTAGGGTGCTGTGCCGCCCCTGCTTACCATCTCTCCACCATCCTCCATTTACTCAGATTCAGTAAAAGTTCTGCTCAGTGGTAACATACACTGGAGCTTTCTTGTGAAATGAATGAGAGATAGAG
>NW_015205364.1:0-748 GCF_001447785.1 Gekko japonicus | reverse complement strand
TTGTCAAGAGAACACACTGGTCATAGGGAGCCGCTGTCCACCCAGATGTGAAAATGATGCACATTAAATGGCAATATTAATCGTCTCAAGAGAACAAATAATAGCTCCTCAGAGTGGTTTCTGGATGTGAAAACGGTGTGAGGGAAAGACTGAGGCTCCTTCTCCGTATGCACCATGACCACAATCCGAATTGGATCCATGCATGTTCTGGGAAGCCCAAAATTCCCATTGCATCAGATATGGTAGCCTCATGGTGTATAACAGAGTGGTTAGGGATCAAGATGGGTGGCCGTGTTAGTCTGTCTGTAGCAATAAAAAAGAACAAGAGTCCAGGAGCACCTTAAAGACTAACGAAATTGGTGTCAGGGTAGGAGCTTTCATGAGACACTGCATAGATAGATGATAGATAGATAGATAGATAGATAGATAGATAGATAGATAGATAGATAGATAGATAGATAGATAGATAGATAGATAGATAGAAGATCAAGATGGATAGGCATGTTAGTCTTTCTGTAGCAGCAGAAAAGAACAAGAGTCCAGTAACACCGTAAAGACTAACAAAATTTGTGGCAGGGTATGATCTTCTATGAGTCATTGCTTTTCTATAATCTCAAGTACGGATGCCAGGTAGTGAAGGTTGCGAGCAGGCATATGGGGGACTGCGATGCCAGCAGTGACGTCATGTCTCTTCTGGTTAAAAAAAAAAAAACCGGGAATGGCAAAGGTAGCTCTAGGAATGGCTGGA
>NW_015205363.1:0-855 GCF_001447785.1 Gekko japonicus | reverse complement strand
CCCTGTTCCCCCATGGCAGCCATTTTGTGATTTGCCCTGTTCCCTATGCCAGCCATTTTGTGATTGGCCCTTTCCCCATGGAAGCCATTTTGTGATTGGTTGCCCCCTCTGGATTGGGAAATACCTGGATATTTTGGGTGGTGTTGCCTGGGGAGAGAAGGGTTTGGGGAAGGGAATATATCCTGGCTATCATTCAGGAACACCCACATAGCACAGGTCTCTCATCTAAGTGATTCAAGGCTCAATGACCCCGGGGGACAGGGAATCCGGCGGAACTCGGGGCTCACATAGGGCCTAGAGCACCAGTTCTCACATAGGGCCTAGAGCACCAGTTCCCAGAGTGGGCAATACCGCCCCCTGGGGGATGCTGGGACGATCCAGGTGGACAGTAGGAGCCTTGGGTGCAATTGAGGGGTGCTGAATACAAATAAGGGGGCAGTGGAAGTGTTAGGGACAATAACATTTGCCCCAGGGCAATAACTTTTGCCCCACAAAGAAATCAGGCACAAAATCAAAGTGGAGGTAGTGCAAAGATCTTTATCGGGTGCGCATCAGGAAAACCCAGCCTGAGTCCAGAGACTCGGGCCTGAGCTCAGAAACTCAGGCCAAGGGCTTCGTAGTTCTGTGGATACATACAGTTTTTATACAATGCCTAACATATGCAAGCTTCTGATGCCCTATCACGACCGCAAAAAGTCCCTGTTTGTTAGTTGATTGGTCAACAACAAACTTACACTCTCCTCGCTATGCCTGTTCTCCCTAGTCCCACCTTTGTTTGAATTAAATCCTGTCGTTTTAATTCCATACATGTACATGCTTACTCTCAATTAGTCAGGGCTATTTTTGGGCAGGAAC
>NW_015205362.1:0-849 GCF_001447785.1 Gekko japonicus | reverse complement strand
GGTTTCTCAGGAGACACGTGAGGTGATCTGGTACTACCATCTATTTAAGGACTTGACATAGTTTGTTGTGATTCACACAATCAACGACTTTAACATAGTCAATGAAGCAGAAGTAGGTGTTTTTCTGGTACTCCCTTGCTTTCTCCATAATCCAGTAGATGCTGGCAATTTGAGCTCTATTCCTCTACCTCTTCAAAACCCAGTTTGTACTTCTGGCAGCTCTCTATCCACATACTGCTGAAGCCTAGATTGTAGTATTGTGATAGTCACATTTAATATATTCACATTTTTTACAGCTGAATCACACCTTTTCTATAAACAAAGAAGCACAGACTATGTTTTGTCCCCATCCCTGTGTTACCTTTCCATGTCTCTGCTACTTCCTCCTGGTTCAACAACTCCTGCTCCTTCACCTCTGTCTACTCTTCCATTGCCCACCCTTATCCTAACCACAACCTCTGGTTCCTCCTCCAGTCCCAGCATCCTTTACTCTAACACCTCCTTCACTTTCATTTCATTATTCATCTTACCATCACTGTCCCTCCCTGCTCTGGTAGATCCATCGTTATTATTACCACTTTAATTTCATCATTACAAAGAAAAATAGAAAACTTGTACATGAAAGCCAGTTAGAGGAAGAAACATGGGACTGAACCCTTTTGCTTTAATTGAAATAACTCCCATTGGTTTTGCTGTTGTTTTGGGTGCCATAACTATAGTCCTCCCCACCTCCCACGCAAAAGTATATGAACTGATACAAAACATTCACTTATTTCTTTACAAGGCTGGATGTGTGGATAAACATTCAGAACAAGTTAGAAATATATTCAATACTAGGAGTAAGGCCCG
>NW_015205361.1:0-848 GCF_001447785.1 Gekko japonicus | reverse complement strand
CCATTCTAGACCTATCAAAATAAAAATGGAAATAGTATCATTGCTTATTAATGGAAGGTGTGAATCTAGTATTGGGGAGGGAAGGAGACCTGGCGCCATGCCCCCTTGGCAGCGCTCTAGGGGCATGTGGAAGGGCTGCCCCTGCAGTTGCTGCCCTAGCTGATGGGGTTGGAGGTGGGGCTAATTGCCTAAAGACTACAAGGCCTTTTGCTCCTTCTCTGGTCTCAGATATGGATGGGGGGGGGCTTCAAGTCACTCCGGTCCTCTGTTTCCCATCAGGCTGCTCCTGTGCCTTCTGGTACTCTCTCTGTGAACCTTGGCTTACAGGACAGGAGCACTATCAACTGGATCATCTTTGGCTCGGGACTGCAAAGCTTTAAATAACTCAGGCCATTGCCCCCTGACTCCATCTTGTAAGGCCTTCAGGCCTCGAGAGCCTTTGCCCTTCATGCAGGCCTCAGCTTTGGGGCATCTCCTGCCCCTTGGTGGCCTTCTGGCCCTCTACCTATCCAAGGCAGGGAGTTGGACTGGCTGTTGAAATGCAGGCAAGGCGGGTCTCTGCCAAACAGTTGATCAGCTCTGCAAATCTCTCAGGGCCAATATGCATCTCGGGTTTTTCCAGAGCCAGCACCAGCATCAAAAAGAGTGGTGAGCCACCTGAGGAGGCATTGAGAAGGGCTGTGCCCTGCTCACCCCAGGAGGGCAAGTCTCAGCAGAGAGGGAGTCTGGAGCCAGCCCATTGTTTTAAATATCTAAATCTGAAAATATGGATTATTGTTCAGGGCTAGAACAACCGAATGCTAGTGCTTCACTCCAGCCCAGAGTTGTCAACTCTGGCTTGGGAGTTG
>NW_015205360.1:0-848 GCF_001447785.1 Gekko japonicus | reverse complement strand
CTCTGGTTTAGTTTCGAATATAACATTTGTGATGGTCATAACAATGTGTATGCCACTCTGAGCTCTGTGGTAAGTCAGGGCAAAAATGTTTTAAAAACATTTTTACGCTCTTCTAAACTGGTTCAGGCACGTCTGTGGAGAAGCTGCCAATAAAGCACGCGAAGGGATAAATAAGACCCGTGCCAGCTCTAACCCTGATGGTTTTGCAAAATGCGTGTGTTTTCAGGCCGTGTTGGATGATTAACCACGGTTAGCCTCCTAAGTTACGGTTCTAACAAACCACGGGAAGAAAGTGGAATGTGCAAAGGGGTGGTTGCCTGGCCTGCGGCATGATTTGGAGATGGGGGCTGTTACTTTCTGAACTGGCTCTCGGGAAAGATTTCCGAGTGTAGGCGGAGAAATGCAATTCAAGGAGCAGATAGCATCATCATCGGATAATGACCTAATGATCTCAGAATGCGTTCTGACACTGGCCGCCAGCGTGCCTTCTGACCGTTTCCAGTCGGCAGATAACATCGTTTGTGAATGTTCTGCTTTGTAATCCCCCCCCCCACGCCATTTGCTGCTCTGTTAGAACGGGTCCCCTTAGTTTAAATAACGTAACATGGGTATTTGTTAGGAATTGGTCGGATTCTTTGAGAGCCCTGCCTTATTGTAGAATCCCGTGAGTAGCATTGGATCAGCCTGGATTCTTTGCCTGGGTATCGGCTGAACGGGAAAGGAGAAATCCAGATACAATGTGGAGTTGCTTGAAGTGCAGTGAGCGGGAATGAGCTGATCTTGAGTTGATTCCGAAAATTTGTATTGTCGTTTCTGTTTTGCAATTCTGTACACAGCCAACCTAGCAG
>NW_015205359.1:0-859 GCF_001447785.1 Gekko japonicus | reverse complement strand
CTGGATGGGGGATACAATTCTGGGTAGCACTGTGTGTGAACAAGGTTTTGTGGTTAGGATGGACCGTAAGTTAAATATGAGCAGCCAGTATGATGCAGCAACAAAAAAGGCTAATGCGATCTTGGGGTGTATCAACTGAGGCATAACATCCGAATCGCAAGATGTGATAGCCCCACTGTACACTGCTTTGCTCAGGCAGCACCTGAAGTATTGTGTGCAGTTCTGGAGGCCTCACTTCAAAAAGGATGTGGACAGAATGGAGTGGGTGCAAAGTGACAAGGATGACCGGGAGCCTGGAGACCAAGCCCTACAAGGAAAGGCTGAGGGACTTAGGAATGTTCAGTCTGGAGAAGAGGAGGCTGAGCGGGGACATGATTGCTCTCTTTAAGTATTTGGAGGGCTGTCTGTTAGAGGAGGGCAGGGAGCTGTTCCTGTTGGCAGCAGAGAATAGAATTAACAATGGGTTTAAATTAAGGGTGGGAAGGTACCGGCTGGAAAAAACATTTTTACAATGAGAATTGTGCAACAGTGGAATCAGCTGCCTAGGGACTCAGCGGTGAGCTCCCCCTCACTGGCAGTCTTTAAGCAGCAGCTGGACAAACACTTGTCAGGGATGTTCTAGGCTGATCTGGCTTTGAGCAGGGGGTTGGACTAGAAGGCCTGTATGGCCCCTTCGTACTCTGATTCTATGATTTTACGTTCTCTATGCAATCAGGCATCCTGCTTTTCCATGTGCCCCAGTTATGTGGTGAGTGCTTTCCTTGCATATTCCTGCATGTGCATAGGCTTTTTATATATATATATTCCAATGAATGTGCGTAGGATGGGGGTGGAGCTCTCCCATTCACATTCATTCAGC
>NW_015205358.1:0-861 GCF_001447785.1 Gekko japonicus | reverse complement strand
GATTGTAAGCTGCTCTGAGAATCTGAGGGGAGGGTGGAATATAAATCCAGCACTTCTTCTATTCTCTTCCTGTGTCCGGTCTCTGCCTGGCGTGATTCCTGACGAAGGAATTGGAATCTGCTTTTTCTTTCAGGGTCCCTTTTCCTTTGAGGAGGTGGCCGTGTATTTCACTGAGGCAGAGTGGGCCCTGCTGGAACCGGGACAAAGAGCTCTGTACTGGGACGTCATGCAGGAGAACTACGAGAATGTGGCCTTTCTAAGTAAGGATCTTTCACAGGTGTCAACAGTGTGATTTGCTGCCATTGGGATGAGGCATGGATCAAAATATTGAATAGCAATGCACCTTTTTGAGGCCTCTCCTACTATTTGAGGAGGGGCAGTACCAGGTAGGAGGTGATGTGAAAGACCTCTGCTTGAGCTGCTGCCAGACTGAGTAGACAAGAGTGACTTCAGTGGACCAAGGGCCCGATTCAGTAGGGGGCAGCTTCACGTGCTGCTCATGTGTGTGTCCTGCCACTGAGGCCAGAGGGGTGGCCATCACACAAGCCTGAGAAGGTGTCTCCTGGCTTGAGGCAAAAGCGGGGCGGGGATGAGAGGCCCTCAGGAAGACTCTCTGGAAGGGGCCAGGTCCTCATTTCTCTGTTGCCAGCCTTTACAACACATCTTCCCCCTGGATGGGATTACCAACGTCTGCTCTGCCTTTGATCTGTAGGTTATTCTGTCCAGAACCGAAGCCTGGGTCCCTCTGGCTCATTACTCTTTGTACCTGAGAGCAGCACCCAGTTCAGTGGGTTCATGAGGAGAGTGTTCACAGGTAAAGCAGGCCCCTTTTAAAAATCTCTCCTTATATATAATTCTGTT
>NW_015205357.1:0-836 GCF_001447785.1 Gekko japonicus | reverse complement strand
ACTACACCAAACTGGCTCTCAACCACTGATCCTACACTGATGCTGCCAGCTGTGTAGTCTCTAGGAATGCCAGCCTCCAGATAGGAGATCCTCAGGCCAATTCTGGAGATTCCTGGTGGCGCGGCGGAGCCGAATATGGACATAGCCGAGCCGGGACTGATACGGGCGCGCGCCTGGAAACCGCAAAAAGCTAAGAAGACCTGCCTTGGACACCAAGAATGGGATGCCGACCCCAAGCGACCGCCTGGAGAAGCCGGAGCCGAAAAAGAATAGCTAACCCGCCACTTGGGTGTCGGTAGGCAGCCCCACCCCCTGTACTATGTGGCCTTAGGTAAGGGACTTAAATTGCACTTGCAACTTCTCTGTAAACCGCTCTGAGACCTTCGGGTCAGAGCGGTATATAAATCGAATGTAATAAATAATAATAATAAATTATTTCCTACCCCTAAATATCATTTTCTGTCCAAAGGCTTAGAAGTATTTTCATAAACAGTAATAATAATCCATGTGAAAGGGTATGGAATTTCGCGACTGTGGTGGTGGTGGTGGTTCCTGGCAGTTCGCATGAGGCTGCCTGTGAGGTAGGCCCTTCCCATTTCTTCGGCCACCCACACAGAATTCACATTTTTATACCTCATGCAAATGAAGGCTGAATCCCCACACATTATAACTGGGTCACATTCTGAAGCAGATGCCACTCTGATCAGAAACTTGTCCTTGTTAAATGGAAGCAGATTTTCCGTTCCGTTAAATTAAGACTGGAAAAAGTAATCCTGTGCATAGCCATTTATTTCATTCACTCCATTTTATACCCCACCTTTCAGTCTCATGGGGAC
>NW_015205356.1:0-876 GCF_001447785.1 Gekko japonicus | reverse complement strand
ATTGGAGATGCCAGGGATCGAACCTGGGAATATCTACATGCCAACCAGAGGCTCTTCCACTGAGCCACAGCCCCCCTCCCCCTGGGTGAATTCTACTCATGAAGCTCCCTTCTACTGAATCAAACCATTGGTCTATCGAGGTCAGTATTGTCTACTCAGATAAGCAATGGCTCTCCAGGGTCTCAGGTTGAGGTCTTTCACATCAGCTACTACCTGGTCCTTCTCACTGGAGACACCCGTGATTGATCCTGGGACATTCTGCATACCAAGCAGATGCCCTACCACTGAGCTATGGTCCCTCCCTGACTGCTTCTCAAATGTTCTCCCTTCCCCATGGTTTCCCCTTCCTCATTTCAACCCTGTAAGACAGGTGAGGCTGAAAGTGACGGGCACAAGTCACCCAGTGAGCTTCATGGCACAGTGGGAATTGGAACCCCTGTCCCCCAGCTCCTAGTCTTACCCTCTAAGCACTACATCTGTCTCAAAGGGTTGAAATGAGGAAATGAAAACCACGGGGAAGGGAGAACCTTCAAGAAGCCATCGGGGAGGGACCATGTCTCAGTGGTAGAGCATCTGCTTGGCATTCTCCCAGGATCTTCCCTCCCAGACTCCTCCACTACAGACATAACTGCTTGTGTGTTAAGTGCCCTTAAGTCACTTCCAACTTATGGTGACCCTATGAATTCATGACTTCCAAAACATTCTATCATTAACAGCCTTGCTCAGGTCTTGCAAACTGAGGGCCGTGGCTTCTGCTATTGAGCCAATCCACCTCCTGTCGGGATGCTACCCAAACTGGCCTAATTAATTCATTGGTTGATGGGGGAATTTACGTTTTTACCGATCAAGTCAATCCATATCAGGTTGGGTCTTCCT
>NW_015205355.1:0-855 GCF_001447785.1 Gekko japonicus | reverse complement strand
CATCTGAGCTCTCGTTTCATCAGCTGCAGGTTCTCGGTGAACCAAGGAGCCAGCTTAGAGTGAGGGCGCAGAGGGCGTCGGGGAGCAATCTTGTCGATGGCAGTCGAGAGTCGGCCATGCCAGTTCTCGACTAACTTATCTAACGAGCCGCCAGGGGGCATAAGATCCCATAGGGCCATCTGAAGCTGCTGAGAGTCCATTTGGCTCTGCAGGCGAGCTAAAATGTGCTCACCGCCCAAACAGGGTCGGGGTGAAACGTTCAGATAGGCCTTCAGGACATGGTGGTCTGACCATGGGACTGCCATAGCAGTGATCTGGTCCACTGTAACCCCCGCCGTGAAGATCAAATCGAGCATGTGCCCGGCCCAGTGAGTGGGAACCATCACATATTGGGAGAGTCCCAGTGCCGCCATGGATGACACCAGGTCCATCGCCTGTAAAGAGGCTGCATCTTCCGCATGGACATTGAAGTCACCCAGGACTATCAGTCTAGGGTGCTCCAATGCCGCAGGATACGGCCTCAACCAGGGATGACAGGCTATTGGCAAGTGCGTTGGGCAGTCGGTACACTAACCAAATAGCCAAACTCTCCTCAGCTTCCCACACAAAGCCAGCACACTCTATGCCTGTGAGCCTCAATGGCGGGAGCGCCCTGAAGGAGTAAGCCTCCCATATGAACAGAGCCACTCCTCCCCCCGCCCTGTAGTCCGATGCCTGGTGGAGGATGGAGAACCCAGGTGGAGCCAGTTGGGAGAGCACTATGGTCTCCCCAGGTCTATAGGAACATTCCCCAATCTCTTTTTTTCTTTTTTTAAAAATGTGTGTGTTTATGCGCATGTGTGTGTGCGTGCCCGT
>NW_015205354.1:0-932 GCF_001447785.1 Gekko japonicus | reverse complement strand
GGGCGAGTGGGCCAGTGCTGTAAACAGGAAGAATCCTCAGGCTGGGGGGAAAAATTCCTATTCCTGTGATGGAGCCCTACGGAATGTGTAGGCACCATAAATCCAGCTGGTAAACATGCAGTGTTCCTTGTCTTTGAGGCATGCCCTCATGTCTCTGGCATGTTGGGTAATAATGCTGGGAGCAGAACTGCAGAGACCTCAAGATGGTGGCACGCAGGGCTATTTTTGGGCAGGAACGCACAGGAACGGAGTTCCAGCTGGCTCCCAAGTTGGCCACGCCCAGCAGGGAACTCATTAGCATAATAGGCCACACCCAACAGCAGAAACTCATTAGGATTGGCTACATTAGGGGTGTGTGGCCTAACATGCAAAGGAGTTCCTGCTACAAAAAAAGGCCCTGGGTTTTGACAACAAACAAGGTAAACAGAATAAGAAGCAAAAGGTGGGTGTGGCTGGATAACCACACTTCTGGTAACATGGGGGTGCGGCCTAATGTGCCAATGAGCTGTGCTGTCAGGGGTGTGGCCCAATATGCGAATGAGTTCCTGCTGTTGGGTATGGCCTATTATGCTAATGAGTTCCTGCTGGGCTTTTTCTACAAAAACTGGACTGGCACGTGTCTTCCCATACGGGGGACTCTTTGAACAAATCCTGGTGCCAACTGTGCCTAGGAATGCAAAAAGACAACTAAGTGGGTTCCAGAGCAAATCCAGCCTGAAGTCTCCCTAGAAGCTCGAATGACTACACTATTTTGGTCAGGAGGAGACCAGAGAAACTGGATGTGGGGGATTACAAAATAAATCACGGGGCTAGCGACGGCACGTGGGCTTTGTGTTGCAATCTGAACTGTGATTATCCATGCAAGTCTTATCAAGGGAAAGATATATGTACCAGGAAAGATACATGTACCAGGAACTCCTTAGGGGGGTTGG
>NW_015205353.1:0-868 GCF_001447785.1 Gekko japonicus | reverse complement strand
TCAGGAAGAACAAGGGTCATATAAACAGGAGATGGGTCTCAAATTTACAAGAATCCAGTCCACATCCTCAGACTGTAGAAGCTGATAAGTATGCCACACAACTGGACAATTTGGCACCCAGGGACCTTTCCAATCCTGTCACTGCTAATGTACAGTCCATGTTGGAAAGGAAATGAGAGATTTTATCAATGAAGTGCTCAGCAAAATGATCACAGCAAGCTGCAGAGCAGTCCACCTCTTGTAAACTGGAACCCAGTAGGCCTCTGACCACCTGTAAGAGCTCTGCAGTTGGCAGAGTTTAAATATGCACGGTTGGCAGAGTTTAAATATGCAAAGGAAGTGGAGCACTGACTGTTTAGAGAAAAGTAAGTTTATTGTAGAAGAACAAACTGTTATAGGACATACAGAGAGAAAGCCTAAACTAACCAGTCTAACTACTGTAAAAGGAACAAAGACCAATAGGGAGCTCTACAAGAGCAGGAAGTCTCCAGAAGAGCCAATCAGGAGACAGCAAGGACATAATTTGAAATTGTGGGCAGTCCTTAATCTAGCTATGCTAACTACCAGTCCTTCAGCTGTCCCCCTGAGTGTGATCTTCAGATCTTCTTCATAAGACTGCACTACAGACCTTGCATATTCCAGCATACACTGTGTGGATGCCATGGTGGTGGAGAAAAGTTGCATCTTTGCTGCTATCACTGCTGTGGAGTAGGATTTAAAATGAGCTCTAGACCATGCCATCTCAGATTTGTCCTGAGTCTTTTCCCACTGCCGCTCTACCTGTCTCCCTTGTCTTTTCATTGTCTGCAGCCCCTCAGTATACCAAGGGCTGTTTGGGCTCTTAGACCTAAAAGAGGGCACCTAGATG
>NW_015205352.1:0-856 GCF_001447785.1 Gekko japonicus | reverse complement strand
GTGAAGAAAGAATCACTTTACTCTTTCTTTGTGGAAACACCATTTGAATACAGGAAGGTACACTCAGGGCACTACCGGAAGGCTTCCAAAGGGCTTTTAAGATACGCTGGTTGCAATCTGAGAGCCAGGCATCTGTGACTGATCCAGTAGGATGATTTAACCCTTCAAATACTTCCATCCTGGGGGACAGAAGCAGCACAAGTTCAAAGTGAATCCAAAAGCAAGACCCAAGTGACACCTTTTATTAAAACCAACTAAAATGTCACAGAGCAGTGTGAGGGATTTCCTGCTCCTCAGAATTCTTCATCAGGTTGCATGTTAAAAAAAGAAAAGAAAAGAAAGAGGGGATGGGTGGGTCTGAGCAGCAGTGAAATAGCAACCCCAGGCTTACTGGCTAATAGCCATTCTTCAATGTTTCAAGCACAAAATTAAATAGCTATGGAGAAAGTGAACAGCCTTGTCTAGTTCCTTTTTGTACCTCAATATTTTGTGATAGATCTCCATTAACTAGGATCTTTGCTTGTTGTTTAGTGTAAATTGCTTTAATCATTGTATAGAACTCTTCCCCCCACAATGCGAGGTTAATAGTCATTCTTGGTCCCTAAAAACCCAACCATTGCAACTGCCCCAATGACTAGTAGGTGGTGCTATTTCCAATAGGGATGTCTGTTTGTTAGTTTTGCTAATGTAGTGAAATGGACCAAAGTAATTTCCAACATTCAGTAACATTGGGAAATGTTCCACTTATTATTCTGCTGTTTTGTGACCCACTTCCCATTTCCTGGGCAGTGGGAGGACCTGTGAGGGGAAAATGATTATAAACCCGCTTCCTAGGCCCTGTTTTTGTGTGGCTCCT
>NW_015205351.1:0-859 GCF_001447785.1 Gekko japonicus | reverse complement strand
TTTCTTATAAAAGGGGACTGGAGTGTTGGGGAAAGGCCTGGATCAGTCTGTGTGTGTAGAACAAAAAAAGTCATGGATCATATGCAGGCCACTGCTCAGCACATAAAGTTTTTTCTGTATTAACAACTGTAAAAAATAGAGTCTAACTGGCCAAGTAGCAGCAGAAGGGATAACTCCAGAAAGGAAGTGGCTGCAGCCTATAGTTTATGGACTGGGCTTGCTGTTAATTTCTCTGCAGACTGAATAGATCCAGCACTAGCAGGAGGCCTTATTCACAATGTAAAGAAAAGGGTTGCAGCATATTTGGGTATCTGCTTTGGACTATTCTTCAGTATATTGAATATAACTTTGGTACCTTTTTTGGGAGGGTGTGGAAGAAACCATATTCCTTAAGATTGTTGTATTCATAGCAATATATGCTGAAAGTATAAATATTAGAGTTCAAGCTGTTAGAAATGAAGACAAAATAGACTCTTGAGCATCTGGGGACTCTGTAGATTTTCTTGGAACAACTTCACAGATTCATGTTGGTGGGAATTACATAGCTAGGGTTCTGATACTTTATGTAAGCTGAAAGAATGACCTTTTCTAGGAAAAGCTTTCACTCTAATGTTAGACCAATTTTAGATGAAATTGTACTAACCTGGTTATATTATCTTCACGGTTATTCCTATGGCAGTCTGTAAAAACCAGCCATGTGGCTTTCCTGATGGTGAGCTTGCACAACGAATGGCACACCTCTCATGGGTCTATGATGGACTGGGCCTCTGCTAGAGACTGTAACCCTTCTGAAAAGGTTTGAGTGGAGCTGTGGCAGAGCATTTGCATGTAGAAGGCCCCAAGTTCAGTCCCCAGCATC
>NW_015205350.1:0-858 GCF_001447785.1 Gekko japonicus | reverse complement strand
AAAGGTCAGGTATGTATTCCAATAATGTTGTTTTCAAATGACCAAAATGACATTAGGTGAGCATAGTATTTATGACAGCATAGTATTTATGACAGCATTAATGATGGCTCACATGGATCAAATTTGACTTGGAATATGTGCATCGGGCCCTTATCTGATCCTGGATGTCCACAAAGTCAGCAAACTGTTCACTGTGTGAACACATGAAGCTGCTTTATCCTGAATCAGACCATTGGCCTATCTGCTGCATCCACACATCGCTGGATACTGTGCTATTGTTACACTGCAGCAATCGTATGCCAATGGATTGCCTTATCAACGCAAGAAAATCCAGTTGTAAATTATCATTTATACTTAGGGCAATGACAGCATAACATTCACCAATGTGTAGATGCAGCCAAAGTCAGTATTTTCTAGGCAAGCTGGCTACGGTTCTCCAGGGTCTCAGGTAAAGGCCTTTCACATCACCTACTACCTGATCCTTTTAATAGGAGATACCAGATGCTACATGCAGAGGAGATGAACCCACAGGAAGCTGCCTTACACTGAATCAGACCATTGGTCCATCAAGGTCAGTATCCTCTACTCAGATTAGAATGAGCTCTCCAGGGTCTCAGGTCGTCTCCTACTGCCGAGTCCTTTTGACTGGAGCCCTCTGCCACTGAGCCACAGATGCCCTGCTGCCACTGAGCCACAGCCTCTCCCCATATTGAGCTTGTTGTTGGGGAGCAATTAGGGGGGAGGGCTTCCTACTGAGTGGGAACAATTTTATGACATCCTGGACAAATCTGCCAATCTTTGCTTGTCTTCTTCAGTCTATTTAAGAATAGACTGTTTTTGAATGATGATCCACCTTCC
>NW_015205349.1:0-852 GCF_001447785.1 Gekko japonicus | reverse complement strand
GAACTCTGACACAAACTGCTCTGTTTCAGAAGGTCATTGGTATATTATAGATTTTGTATTGCTGGTATTGTATTGGTTTTTATTAACTGCATCGGCTTTTAAAATATGTTCTATTTTTTTAGATGTTCTATTTCAGCAGCTGAATTTGGAACCGGACCTGTGACTCTCATCTTTAGAGGCCTCACAAACATCTTTGTCTTGTGTCTTTTGGTTTTGCTGCTTAAGTAAGTAATATAGCCATTTTCAAATTGATCTGTTTGTATGCCCGGGATAAGATTCTCCAGTAAAATGGATGAGGAAACATTCTAGGATTTGAAATCATGGCATGGAATATCATGTGAAGACACTATGAATAGTAGGTTGTCAAGAGAGACGACAGCGGTGCTTCAGTATGTTCGGATGAAGTTGTGAACGAAACGAAAATCAACTCTGGGGAGTTTTGTCAACCCACTCTTTTTTCTGTACTTTTGGTGTGTTTATGGAAGAAAGAATATGTAACAGTGTGAATGTGTTATTAGCTATTATAAAATGACATTGTTAAATACAATGGAGAAATTGTATTTCATTTCATCCTAAGCGCTGAGTGTAAGTAAGTACTATAGCCATTTTCACTACACTGTAAGTTAAAAAAATATTTGATTATTCATATTCAATCTTCCTTTTTTCTTCAGCCTTCCTTTTCTTGGTCCGATACCAACTTATAGGTTATCTGATTGTAATGTATTATTGTTACGTGTACCTCAATATTGTTTGACCTCCGAAGAAGGCCCCAATAGGGCAGAAACATGTCGGATCATGTGTATTGGCCCTTGTGTTTAGGCACTAGTACTTTTTAAGGAGCTGCGGTGGCTC
>NW_015205348.1:0-869 GCF_001447785.1 Gekko japonicus | reverse complement strand
CCTTTAAGGAAGGGGGCAGAGCCCCCCAAGAGCCCCATTGTGTCTACGGGCCAGTTTCCTTAAGATATGTTTGCGCTCAACGTGGGCAGCATCGGCAGGCAAGGAAGGGGCCGTATCTTGCCTGTCTGCATGCAGAAAAGGGGTGAAGTTGTGGAAGGCTTGGCACGGCCCACGTGGTGCCGCTTGCAAAATGGGGCGTAGACAGCCGACGGTTTAGTGCTTCCTGACAGCAAAACACAGAAAACTGAAAGGCTCTTTCCGTCTACCAGTCCACTCCTCTGGTACAGGAATGTGCGGCACACTTGAGTTTTGCTGAAATCATCTTTTGAAAAGATGGCTGACCCCTGGTCGTGCGTAAACCAAGTCTGGTTGTAAATTGCTTCAGGGTGGTGCCAAAAAGTTTTGGATCGTGCTATAGTCGCCTGATCGCTAAATGCACAGGCTGGGATGGGAATGAAAGCTTATCGGAAAGACCCAAGGAGCCTCTCTCATAAAGTGAGACCAGAACCGCAGTGATCTCTGTGTTCTGTATACCCCGCATCCTGTGTTCCCTCTAAGATGAGTTAGTGTGGGCTGGCTCACAGTTTTTTTGCCTCCGGTTCATTCTGTCTTAGCTCAGGAAGGATGGCTCCAGAGCAAACTAATGTATGCAGCAGCCAAATCCCTCGCTCACAGCTTTAATGCCAGTTGCTCACAAAGTAGAATTTTTTGCTCACAGGACTCCACAGCTTAGAGGGAGCGTTGCTTCTGTTTGTAGCAGTGCAAACGTTTCCTGAGCCACCTGCCCGTCTACTCTCGGGGTCTTGCGGTGAAAATAGCTCCTCGTGTGGGTTTTATGGTATCGCCTCTCCCCACAAGATGAACAGCAG
>NW_015205347.1:0-893 GCF_001447785.1 Gekko japonicus | reverse complement strand
CATGACCATTCATTCACATAAAAACAATTGAAAATGCAATAGCAATAAAACAAGAATCACATAAAGTGCTAGTGCTAATACATTAAATGCATAGGATGGCATGCTGGAATACCATACAACCAGACAGATGCCACTCAATGATCTTCCTGAGCACAGTGGTAGCAGCCAGATGTTAGCACTATGGGCCGGCTCGTTGGTAGTAGTGGGGGCGGCTCCTGGTTGAAAGCCTGGTGGAAGAGCTCCGTCTTGCAGGCCCTGTGGAGCTCCATAAGGTATAACCAGCCCCTCTCCATCCAGTAGAACGTGCATTATCTGGAAGTCCACTGAATGTACACCCCCAACGCGAAGTTGTTGAATTCTTCTCTGAGCGGAACGCTGGTCTGTTTCGCTTATCTTCCTCCCCAGATCTCTGTTCCTTGGATAGGTAAATATAGTCCCATAAAATAAGTTCCCCTCTCAGTCTCTATAAGCTACCACCACTGTTCCCTCTAAGCTGAGCTAGTGTGAGCTAGCTCACAGTTTTTTAGCCTCCGGCTCACAGATTTCTGCCTTAGCTCAGGAAGGATGGCTCCAGAGCAAACTAATTTATGCAGTCACCAAATCACTCGCCCACAACTTTAATGCCAGTAGCTCACAAAGCGGAATTTTTGCTCACAAGACTCCACAGCTTAGAGGGAACATTAACTACCGCCGTTATTTTCTGAACTTGTATGTGTGTTTATGGCGTGCTCTTCAACTGATAAGTTTTTGGTTTTATTCTTCTCTTTAATAAAAACCGTTTCATTAATCACAACCTGATTCATTTGGAGAGTTCTACAGAGGGAAAATCCCCATAAACGTAGGCGGAGATTCTGCTTTATTACCTCCTCCTCTTGCATTGTTTCGTTTTCCTG
>NW_015205346.1:0-869 GCF_001447785.1 Gekko japonicus | reverse complement strand
TCATCATGGTGTGTGCACTTTGCATGTGCACTGAAGATATCCTAGAACAAGAGAAGAACACACACACCCCGTCGGCAGTCAGGTAAGACCTGGCAAACCTACAGCAGCCAATTAACAGACCAGGCCACAAACAGGCCTCAGTAATGCTAAATCCTCCTCCAGCTCCACGGGTCGAAGGGGCCCCGCTGGAGCCCCCCCTCCGTGCCCGGTACCTGCACCCCCTGGGATGCACTGGAAGCTACTTTTGATGGGACCCCGGAGAAGCTAACGTTTTTTGTGCTGCAGGTGTGCAACTTCCTGAGAGAATAGGTCCACACCGTCACCTCTGATGAGCACCAAGTGGACTACCTGGGGTCCCAGCTGTGAGAACACATGGCAGACTGGTTTGTGGGCCTTTACAACATAGGAGGTCCTGAACTCTGAGATGTGGATGCATTCATGAGGGCCCTCCTCTGGCAGTATGAGGACCCATTTGAGACAGAGCAGGCCAGAACCCGCCTTCAGGGGTTGAAACAAGGGAACCGATCCATCAGAGCATTCTCAGATGAGTTCAAGACCTATGCGGCTAAGCTGCAAGGCTGGCTGGAAGAAGTACTGATAGAGTTCTACCAGGCCAGCCTGAACCACACCATCCTGGACAAAGCCCTGACCCAGGAGAACCCAGTCACCCTCAATGGCTGGATTCAGGTGGCATGTGAGGCTGAGAATCATTGCAATCTCCTGAAGATGCACCATACCAAGCCTCCCGCAGGGTCACCGAAAGTGCAGGGGGCTGGCAGAGACCGACTGGTCTCGTGAACAGAGCCCAGGGTCAGCAAAGAAGGCGAAAGAAAAGAAGACGCTCAAGCTGTCAGCAGGCTGCTTCAAGT
>NW_015205345.1:0-904 GCF_001447785.1 Gekko japonicus | reverse complement strand
GAAATTCTTGTGGGGCTGTGCCTTTGTGACGGGATGTTGAGCCCTCAAAAGCCCCACCGTAGCTACAGGTCTGATTCTGTGGCAATTCCTGCACTAGTACCCGTTCTCCCTTGTGCACCTGGGTGCAGTTTGGTGGTGTTAACCGTCAGAATAGGACCACGGGATTTGGATCCCCACTCGGCCATCAAACACACTGGGTGGTTTTGGGCCAGTCTTTCTCAGCCTAACCTAAAGGGGTGCACATTGGAGCAACAAAATCCCATCTTCAAGTCTAGGCTAACGCGGTCTGAACTTGCGGAGGCTGAGAGGGAAAAAGATCTTGGATGTCATAGAGCAGGGGTAGCCAGACTTGCTTGACGGAACAGCCACACAGAATAAACGTCAGATGTTTTGAGAGAACGTAAGACATTAACAAATATTAGGTAAAGGTTAAGGTTCCCCTTTCCGGAAAGCCAGTCAAATCCGACTCTAGGTGCTCGTCTCTGTTTCCAAGCCGAAGAGCCAGCGCTGTCCGAAGACGTTTTCGTGGTCATGTGGCCGGCATGACTAAACACCGAGGCGCACGGAACGCTGTTCCCTTCCCACCGAAGTGGTACCTGTTTATCTATTTGCAATTTCTTGCTCTCGAACGGCTAGGTTGGCAGGAGCTGGGGCCAGAGACGGGAGCTCACTCCGTCATGCGGCACACTCGGGTCTCGAACTGCCGAACGACCGACCTTCCAGTCCGCAGTTCAGCGTCTTAACCACTTGAGCCACCGCAGCCCTGAACAAATAGTACACACACGTTTTTATTGAAAAATATGCAAATTTGCTTTTCTATTAACATTACATTAGACTGTGTGAAAGAGCCGCATGCCACCCCTGTCGTGGAGGACAACTCAATGAAAGGGTCAACCCAGTGTGC
>NW_015205344.1:0-893 GCF_001447785.1 Gekko japonicus | reverse complement strand
TAGCTTCCAAGATGGTGTACATGACAGCAAAGCACACTGTGATGTAGGGTCGCCACGCAGTGTTCCCTCTAAGCTGAGTTAGTGTGAGCCAGCTCACAGTTTTTTAGCCTCTGGCTCACACATTGTTTGTCTTCGCTCAGGAGGGAATGGCTCCAGAGCAGACATTTATGCAGTCGCCAAATCTTTAATGCCACAACTTTAATGCCAGTAGCTCACAACGTAGAATTTTTGCTCACAGGACTCCATGGCTTAGAGGGAGCATTGGTTGCCAGCCTCCAGGTGGGGCCAGGGGATCGCCCACTTTTACAGCTGACCTCCAGCGGACAGAGATCCGCTCCCCTGGAGAACATGGCTGCTTTGGAGGGCGGGCTCTATGGCATTGTGCCATGCTGAGGCCCCTCCCCTCCCCAAACCCCACCCTCTCCCAGGGCGATCCCCTGGCCCCACCCTCTCCAGGTATTTCCCAACCCGGACCTGGCAACCCTCCCATGATGCCTCACGTCCTCGGCAGGCCCCTTAAAACAAGCCTTGCAAAATCTGACTGGCTTAGATCAGAGTCAAGCGTCTGTGCCGGATCCCCCAAACAGACCCTGGTCAACCCGAACGGCTTGGTCGTGCGATCCCTTGCATTACCGGGGTAGCCGTTGGCATCGACGTCCGAGGCTCCGCGCACGGCAAAACCAAAGCCAGCTGGTCCGGTGAAGGGATTCTCAAGGACCTGGACAGGAGACGGGCTCAGACCGTCCATCTGCCCGCGGTAGATGTACACCCGGCCACCCCCCTCCTGGCCGGCGAAGGGAGCTCCGATAGCAACATCTGCAGAGGCAACAGGCAACTTCAAGTCAAGGACCATCCACACGGATTATGTATAAGATATTGTTACAATGGTATAC
>NW_015205343.1:0-861 GCF_001447785.1 Gekko japonicus | reverse complement strand
TAAATCCAATCTCTTATCTTCCTCTTCTAGTTTGCAGAATGCCCCAAGGAGCAGTGCTTTCCCCAATTGTATTTAACATCTATATGTGCCCCCTCTTGCCCAGATTGCCCAGAGATATGGGCTAGGGTGTCACCAATACGGCGACGACACCCAGCTCTATCTGTTGTCGCATGGCCATTCTGACTCTGGTTCGGAAGACCTGGACCTGGCACTAAAAGCTGTGGCCGGTTGGCTTAGACTGAGTCAACTGAAATTGAATCCAATGAAGATGGAGGTTCTGTGCCTGAGTTGGAGTGGCCGGAGGGTAGGGATCCCACTCGCAACCTTCGATGGGGTGCCGTTGGTGCCAGCACCGGAGGTAAGAAGTTTGGGAGTGCTCCTGGATGCCTCCTTAATGATGGAGGCCCAGGTAGCATCCACTGCAAAGTCAGCCTTTCATCATCTTTGGCTGATTAGGCAGTTGGTTCCCTTCCTTGAACGCAATGACTTGGCAACAGTGATCCATGTAGGGCTGCCAAGTGGGAGCGGGGGGCGGGTAAACCCCTGCTTTGGAGGCCCGATTTCTGCCACCGTGAAATCGGGCCACGGGGGTGACCCCACCCCCGCAGGGTTGCTGCGTCACTAGAGGTGATGCAACCAGGTCAATCACGTTGGGGGCATGGCCCCGATCGTCGGAGGGAAAACACTATGGTTTTCCCTCCGACGATTGGGGCCACGCCCCCAACGTGCTGTACGTTGTGCGTCACTTCCTGTGACGTGCTGGCAGCACGCGCGCACACCCCACAGCAGCTCCCGGAGCCTCAAGACACTCCCCCACCAGTGAGTACTTAATGACTTGGCAACCCTAGATCCATGCAATGG
>NW_015205342.1:0-843 GCF_001447785.1 Gekko japonicus | reverse complement strand
TCTTATGTTCTTATGTTCTTAAATGCTGAGTGCATTTGTGTGACAGTCCCCATACACACTTCCCAAATGATGCTCTGAAATCACCTTATCTGCTACTCCTTCCTTCCCTTGGTGCTTTCAGGCTAGGGCTTCTTTGGTGGGGATGGGACGTGGCTCAGTGGTGGAGCATCTACTTGGCATACAGAAGTTCCCAAATTCAATCCCCTGCATCTTCTGTTAAAGGGTGTGGTAGTAGGTGATGTGAAAGACCTCGGCATAAGATCCTGGAGAGCTGCTGCAGTCTGAGTAGGCAATACTGACCTTGATGGACCAAAGGTCTGACTCATTATAAGGCAGCTTCATACCATTATTTTATTAGAAGTAGCTTCTCCCTTGCAAGAGGTTCATCCTAAAGTCATCCCAACTGAGAAATACAACTTAGGTGTTAATTGACTTGCTAGTACACAGTTTGTTCCTTCAGATCAGAGTCTTTACAGACAGGAAAAAGGCCGAAACCTCCTTGCAAATTAATGGCGATGTTACTGAGAGAAGAAGAAGAGAATGGATTTATACCCCGCCCTTCACTTGGAGTCTCAGAGCGGCTTACAAACGCATTCCCCACCCCACAACAGATACCCTATGAGGTAGTTGGGGCTGAGAGAGCTCTTTCAAAAACTGCTCTTTCAGGAACAGCTTTGATAGAACTATGGCTTGCCCATGGTCATCCTGCAGCTGCAAGGGGATCAAACCTGGTTCTCCCAGATCAGAGTCCACACTGAACCATTGAACCAAATTGACAAACATAAAGAGAACATAAAGAGCCAATTTGGTATAGTGGTATAGTGGTTAGGTGTGTGGACTCTG
>NW_015205341.1:0-869 GCF_001447785.1 Gekko japonicus | reverse complement strand
CCGCTCATCGCACCGCGCCTCGCTCCATAAGGACTCGCCAGCAATCTCCGCTCGCCGCCTCGCCTCGCAGCGCCATCTCGCCTCGCCTCGCCGTGCAGCCAAATGACGAACTAGCGAGTGAACATGTCGTCCCCGGCCTCCACCGTGTCCTCCTCTGCCTCCGCCTCAACCTCCCAGGATGGCATCACTTGTTTCGACCTCTCTCGTCCCGAGCAGTGGGAAACGTGGGTAGTGATCCTCGAGAACTACCTGATGTGCGTGAAGATCACCGACCCAGGTATGAAGAGGGCCCATCTCATCCGCTTCTGTGGGATGGAAACCCTCCTTCTCCTGCAGGACTTGATCGCGCCCCGCAAGGTACAGGACGAGAGTTTCGACACGCTGATCAAAACCCTCACCGACCATCTCGCCCCAAAGCCGACCAAATTCGCAGAGCGAGTGGACTTCTTTGCAAGGGTCCAAGGCCCCGAGGAGAGAGCCGCCGAGTTCCTGGCAGGCTTCCGATGGGCTGCCACGCGGTGTGCTTTTCCTAGCCTGGAAGATACGCTGCTAAATCAATTCATAGTGGGCATTCGTGAGGCCAAGTTGCGCCGACGCCTAGTCAGGCAGGACGACTTGACTCTGGACAAGGCACTGAAGGACGCTGCGGCCTACGAGAACTCCCGACAAGACCGCGGTGGAAACGCGGTCCATCGCACTCAAGCCACACCGAAGTCAGCCGACTCCGAGGAAGACGAGGTGCTTCAAATCCGCCACCAAACCATGCAACCGCACCGCGCAAGGGGGGCACCGCCAGCGAGGGCGCTCGGGCCAGCCCCAACTTATGCCAGTTGCGGAGAAGCGCATGAACGCCGGACCTGTCGCTTCCG
>NW_015205340.1:0-917 GCF_001447785.1 Gekko japonicus | reverse complement strand
TTTTCCTTCTGGAAGCAGGCAAGCACAGGGCATGCCAGCATACTGAATGAGATTCAAAGTTCTTCCTTTATAGGATTATCATAGAACAATGTCAGGATCTAGTATTTCGAAAAGAATTCATCAATTCCGTTCTCAAACATAATTCCCTCCACCCTCTGTTAGCCCTACAACATACCTGAAATATGGTCGTCCAGCCTCCGCTTGAAAACGTCCAGTGAAGGAGCATCCACCACCTCCCGAGGCAGTCTGTTCCACTGCTCAAGCACTCTTACAGTTAGGAAGTTTCTCCTAATATTTAGCCGGTAACGACTCCCTTGTAATTTCCACCCATTAGATCTAGTCTTGCAATCCGGAGCAAGGGAGAATAGATCTGCTCCATCTTCTACATGACAACCCTTCAAATATTTGAAGACTACAATCATGTCCCCTCTAAGCCTTCTCTTTACCAGGCTAAACATACCCAACTCTTTCAGCCTTTCCTCATAAGACTTGGATTCCAACCCTCTTACCATTCTAGTTGCCCTCCTCTGGACACGCTCGAGCTTGTCAACATCCTTCCTAAAATGTGGTGCCCAAAACTGGACACAGTACTCCAGGTGAGGCCTGACCATAGCAGAATAGAGCAGAACTACCACCCCCCGTGATCTGAACACAATGCTTCTGTTAATGCATCCTAAGATTGCATTAGCTTTCTTCGCAGTCACATCACACTGCTGGCTCATGTTTAGCTTGTGATCAACCAGAACACCCAGATCCCTTTCACAGGTGCTGCTGTCAAGCCAAGTCCCTCCCATTCTATATCTGTGCCTTTGATTTTTTGTACCTAAGTACAAAACGGACAAAAGGTCAGGATCTGGTATTCCGAAAAGAATCCATCAATTCCATTCGCAAACATAATTCACTCTGCCCTCCTGTTT
>NW_015205339.1:0-855 GCF_001447785.1 Gekko japonicus | reverse complement strand
AATGTGTCTTTAGATCTAGCCTGTTTTTTTTATAAAATTTACTCTTGGAATCCTTTGTTTCAGTTTGTTGTATCCCACTGTATAGTATAAGAGCTTTGATTAGCATATGAATGAACACGGTTCTTTAAATGCCAGATTGAAATTGACCATAAGTAAGCTTTAGTGGATGCACCTGCTGGGATTTCGTGGATTGGTTTGCCTGCTTTGTTTTTCATAAGAATTCCTTTTAGCATAAGATGCTGTTCTTGAGTCTCTTTCTATTTTTGTAAGTTTCCTTATGTAGTCCTGTGGGATTAGTGTGTGAATATATGTTAGACTGAAATTGACATAAGAAACTTCAGGGGATGTGATGGTACCTTTAGTACCTACACTGAAATTGACATGAATGAGACTTCAGTGGATATATCACTTGGTTGTTCTGCATCTTTATGCATTTTTTATTTTTCTTTGAAGTTTCATGTTCATTGTTTACATTATGTAGTATATTTTCTTTCTTTTTTATAATATTGTAATAATTGTGCCCAATATGTGAGGGTTGGTGTCCTTAAATGTCAGATGGTAATTTACATATAAGACACTATAGTGGATGCACCTTTTAAGGCTTTATGAACAAGCTTGCCTGCTCAGAGAGAACCTTGTAAGAACTATGAGAATTATTCCACATAATGGATTAGGGTAAGAACTCTTTTTTGATTATTCAAATTATGTTTGTCATTGTTAGATTGTCATTTATAGTATTATTTTTTTCTTTTAGATTTTGTAGTGCCTTCATATGGAAAAGATTGCTACCTATGAAATAAAGAATTACACAATTGTATGTATAACTTTTATTAAGTAATATGGGTACATTGCTTT
>NW_015205338.1:0-862 GCF_001447785.1 Gekko japonicus | reverse complement strand
CATCGTCTCATCTTTACCACGTAATAACAAAGTCAGTTTGTCCAATTTGGCTGTTTCCAGCAGTTTCTTTGCTATATCTATTCTAGAGGGTAATTTATCTGTTTTCCAACATTGGTCTACCATAATTCTTGACGAAGTTAAGATGTATGTTAATAAATATCTATCTTCTTGATCAAAATTATCTGGAATAATGTTTAGTGAGAATATTTCTGGTACCAAGTTTAGATTCACATTCATTATTTCTAATATTATCTGCTTAATAGTTTTCCAAATTTTTTGCATCTTACAACATTCCCACCACATATGAATAAATGTTCCTGTATTGTTCTTACATTTCCAGCAATTCTTTGAAGTTTTAGGTGCACATTTCCCAATTCTATCTGGTGACCAGTACCATCTATGGAACATCTTATATATAATTTCTTTATGGGCTATTGAAGTAAGGTATCATTGTCTTTCATATTTTGGCCCAGTCATCAATATCTATAGTATAACCCATATCTTTCATCTACGCTATCATTGAAGGTTTAACCCGTCTCATCTTGCATATATCTTTCTAATAGGAAAGTCTATACTCTTTGTATCAATTTATCACTGGTTGACAACCATATCTTGTCTAATTCATTATTTCCCGTATAAAAGCCCGTAGTTTTATCTTTACTATATATAGATTTTAGTTGTGTATATTCCCACCATGTTAAGTGTAAGCTTGCTGCATCCAAGTTTTTAATCTTATCTTTCTTATCTAATAAATATTCATATGTTTCTATCTTGTCTTTAGTCAGAAGAGTTGGTTTAATAAATGCTTCAAGTGAAGAAACCCATCTTGGTATTTTCTTGTAATATTATTCTTTCAAATTCT
>NW_015205337.1:0-867 GCF_001447785.1 Gekko japonicus | reverse complement strand
TCCGGCACGCTCCGGCCCCAAAAGACCACTGCATATAACATGTGAAAATTATAATAGAATTATAATAGGATTGCATGGAAAAGTTACAATCTTTGTTCATGTAACTTTTCCCCACCCCTGAATCGCCCCGACCCACACACTGGACCTCCGTCTTCGCCGGATTCAGCTTCAGCCGGCTCAGCCTGAGCCCACCAGCGTAACACCCGGTCCAATTCTTCCGGTCTGGAGTCCGACCGGCCACCCAACATCACATAGAGCTGGGTGTCATCAGCGTACTGGTGACATCCCAGCCCATGCCTCTGGGCTATCTGGGCAAGGGGGCACATATAGATGTTAAATAGCATCGGGGGAAGCACTGCCCCTTGAGGCACTCCACACTCCAGCGGGTGCCTCCTTGACTGCTGTTCCCCTAGTACCACCCTTTGTCCCCGACCTTAGAGAAAGGAAGCAAGCCATTGCAAGGCAAGCCCCTGAATTCCCATGTCGGCGAGGCGGTGGAGCAGCAACTGATGGTCGACCATGTCGAACGCAGCCGACAGGTCCAACAGCAGCAGTACTGCCGAACCACCCCAATCCAGATGCCTCCAGAGGTCATCAGTCAGAGTGACCAATGCTGCCTCCGTCCCGTGTCCCGGGCGAAAGCCGGACTGGAAGGGATCTAACATGGAAGTGTCATCCATAAAGCTCTGTAATTATGTCGCAACCGCCCTCTCAATTAATTTGCCCAAGTAGGGCAAATTGGAGACCGGCCGGTAATTAGCCAATTTGGCCAGAGGTGGTTTTTTTAGGAGAGGGCCTGGCATGAGCATAGCATGGCTTCCTTCTGGCCTATGCTCTAATTATAGTCTTTTGCCCTCTGGCACCAGG
>NW_015205336.1:0-868 GCF_001447785.1 Gekko japonicus | reverse complement strand
ACTGCCACTTTATTAACTGCAATGATCAGTAATTGTCAATAACTACAGTGCTCCTTTTATTTCAAAGGGGCTTGCTCAGAAGACTTTCTTAGAGCCATGATGGTGTAGGGGACAGAGTAGGACCTGGGAGACCCAGGCTCAAATCCACTATGGAAGCTTGCTGGTTGACCTGGGGCCAGTCATATATTCTCAATCCAACCTACCTCACAGGTTGTTGTAAGGATAAATTGGAGGAGAGGAGAACAATGTAAGCTGCTTTGCATCCCCATTTGGGAGAAAGTCAGTCAAGAAGTAAATGATGCCCAAGGTGCTGTGTGGACATTCAATCCATAAACTGGACCGCACAAACATACCATAAAACTTTGAGTTCAATGGCACCTTTATGACCAATAAAGTTTAATTCTGGGTATAGGCTTTTGTGTGCATGCACACTTCTTCAGGTACAGATGCATGTACACAAAAGTTTCTACCCAGAATTAAACTTTGCTGATCTTAAAGGTGCCACTGGACTCAAATGTTGTTCTATTGCTTCAGACCAACACGACTACCCACCTGAATATATCGTAAAACTGGTCTTGGACTGCAATATCACAGTTGTCACATAATAACTGAATGATACTCCAGATATTTAAAATCTATGCAAATGGAAAACTAGATGTCAGAGTCGCACCTGTCTTTTTTTCTCTAACATGCTAATTTTCTACATGGGAAAGAATGCAACCCGCTACCCCCTGGAGTTGAACTACCACAAGAACTTGGCAAATTTTTGACATTTTGAATCTAACTTTTTGCACTTATTAATTTTTAAAGTTCATTTTTTATGATTTTAAGCATAATCTAGTTTTACAGATACACTCTTGAGGCCATA
>NW_015205335.1:0-868 GCF_001447785.1 Gekko japonicus | reverse complement strand
GTCAGAGATGAATGCAGGGTCAACGAAGCTGTGGGTCAAAAGCCGAGGATCAAGCCGATAAGAAGTCCACAAGGTCTGGAGCAGAGATACAAGGATTCAGGTCCAGCTTAGGAGTAACTGTGGGGCAAACACAATTTTAAGTGGCACATTTTTCAAATATTTTGAGCCCCAGCACTGAGCTGGTTCCACCTGTCTGCAAAAAAGCAACAAATTCTTCATTTTGAATTTCAACTGTGGCTTTTGACTTCAGGAGTCTTTGGCTTCAGCAGCAATGACTCCGGATGTAGCATTGATTAACAAACTGATTAACAAACCCCAGGCAGACCCTGCCCTGGTTTTGTAGGAGTCTGTTTATTTTACTAATGAGATGACATCGGGCTGTTGGACCCAGCCATTCATTTACAACGATGTACAGGTTGGAATCCAGCAACTCTCTTGCCTCTCCCTGGGTGGGAGGGAACTGAGCTCACCTCCTACCTGCTTACAGGAATTAGAGGCAGTTGCCATTGCCAACATTGCTCTCCCCATCCCAGACTTTTTGTTTATTTGTTTATTCCCTGAGGGGTCTGCCAGTAGGGACCCATGGGGACAGCCCCAAGTCGGCCATACCATCGTGAATTGATGAGAGGAGGGGGGGAGGAAGGCCCGGGGTCAGCTGCACTCCCTTTACATCTGAGCACATCTGAGCACTCAAGCAGCAGAACTTTTGACAACGGGGGTCAGCGTTAATGTCTCTACTTACTCTTGCTATCCTTTGGAGAATGTTGCTTTGGAGAATGTTGGGGGATGGAATTTTTTTTTTAACCACCGAGGTTCCTAATAGTGGCAGAAACACCAGTCACAGATGTTTTCCATGACTGCTAGCTGC
>NW_015205334.1:0-940 GCF_001447785.1 Gekko japonicus | reverse complement strand
GAATTGGACTGCCCAGGAAAAGCTATGCCCGATGTTAAGGGCCACTAATCCTTCAAAAAAACACTTAGCTTCTGATATTTACCATTATGGTGTATATAAAGTATGCATACATTTATTTGGCATAAGATATGCTACTTCTAAGGAGCTGCGGTGGCTCAAGTGGTTAAGACACTGAACTGCAGACCGGAAGGTTGGTAGCTCAGCAGTTCGAGACCCGAGGGCCGCATGACGGAGGGAGCAGCTCCTGCCAACCTAGCAGTTCGAAAGCAAGACACTGCAAGTGGATAGGTACCGCTTCGGTGGGAAGGTAACAGCGTTCCGTGCGCCTCGGCGTTTAGTCATGCCAGCCACATGACCATGGGAATGTCTTTGGACAGTGCTGGCTCTTCGGCTTGGAAACGGAGATGACCACCGCATCCCTAGGGTCGGATTCGACTGGCTTTCGAGCAAGGGAAACCTTCACCTATTCTACTTCTGCTTGTCTTAGGGAAGGCATGAGAAATATGCATGGTGTGCAAACTGTGCCCCAGGGCACTGGATCTTTATCATACACACACACACACACATTTGTCTGGTTACCAAGAATCCACGCCTCTCACATGCTCCCAAGCGCACTGCTGCAACCACATGGACTAGAAACCTGAATTGCAAATGACGGCAAAGTCTGATGAGATGCTCCGCCCTGCACCCCATCCCAAATCTCACGCCTCACTTAAATGGCCCTACATACAGCCCCGAATGAAAGCCTTCGATTCGGCCTCGTCCACACTGCCCCAGACCCGGGACGTTTTGATTTCTCCTCACAAGTCCCACACATGCTGAGCATCAGGAGAATGCTACGACTCAGCCAGGATGTACAAAGTTGATTTCCGCTGCAACTGAGAAGCTTTCCCCAAAGCTGGGGCTGCTTCGTTTGGAGGCAGCCTGGGCCGGATCAGAC
>NW_015205333.1:0-867 GCF_001447785.1 Gekko japonicus | reverse complement strand
TCTGGTCCAGCTGTCTTGTTATTTTTTAAGTTCTTAACCGTTTCTAGGATTGCTTGTTGTATAATTGGGTTTTCTAGACTTTGCCTATGTTCCTCCGTTATTTTGATGATGTGCGGGTGATTGGACAAGTATTCTTTAATCTTGTTTTTGAAGGTTCTTGTGATGTATATAGTTTCTGATAGAAATTGGATAGTATATTATTTATGGCTGTTGATTTGGTTCGTGGATTCCCTTCTTCATCTCTTAACATAGCGATGGATGTACTTGTTTTCCGATTCTTCACTTTCCACGAGAGTATTTTCAGTGACTTTGGTGAGGAGACCCAGTATTTTCGTTTTATGTATAGTAGGTTTTTTTGGATACTAGAGCTCTCAAGTGCTTCTAGTCATTTCCATTCTGTTATCAAATTTTGATAGATTTGCTTGCTCTTTTTTTGTTTGTGTAGGTGTTCTAGCTTTGTGATTTTGGCTACTAATTCTTTTTTGTAGTCTTCTTTGGTTTTCTCCAGGTGTGAAGCCTGGGAGATAAGTTGGCCTCTTGTGCATCCCATATTATAAATGGTTTAGTGTCTCTGGTATTGTTTATTTGGAGATATTGTCTGATTGACCCAGTATGTTTGTTTTATGTATAGTAGGTTTTTTTGGATACTAGAGCTCTCAAGTGCTTCTAGTCATTTACATTCTGTTATCAAATTTTGATAGATTTGATTGCTCTTTTTTTCTTTGTATAGGTGTGCTAGCTTTGTGATTTTGGCTACTAATTCTTTTTTGTAGTCTTCTTTGGTTTTCTCCAGATGTGAAGCCAGGGAGATAAGTTGGCCTCTTGTTGTTGCTTTTAATGCATCCCATATTATAAATGGTTTAGTGT
>NW_015205332.1:0-856 GCF_001447785.1 Gekko japonicus | reverse complement strand
GGCTCTTCCACTCAGCCACAGCCCCTTCCCCCAGTCCTAGATAGTCATTTTCTGCACCTGTTGCGGTTCCTTGCAGTCACAAAGGGCAGCACAGGACACTGGGCTAGCCTCAAACTCAGAATGCTTCTAGAGTTCACGTCTGAATACTTTATAGTACAATCCTGTGCAAAATGATTGTAATCGAAGTCCATTAACTTCAGTGCGTTTAGACTTAAGCAACTCTGCATAGGAATGCACTGTTAGTATTGTTAAGGGGAAGGGATTTTATTCCTTGAAATTCGTTTTTTTAGACCCAGCCACTGATTCCTCTTATGACCCCCCTTTTAAAAAGATGGATTTCTCTTTCATTCCTCTTAGAAGAGAAATCAGTGCACCTTTTTACAACTTCAGCCCTTGCAGTTGTTTTTTTATGTTACGTACCACAGGGTGGTGCTCTAATCCGAGGATAGGAAGGATTGAGGGGACACTGCCTGCCTCTGAGCATCTACAGAGTGCAGTTCTTTAATTCTGCAGAACTTCCCCTTCCTTCCCCTCTTCTCTTCAAGTTGATCTTTAATCAAAACAGAATTGATTAGAAACAGACTCCAAATTCCTAAAAAGAGGCAAAGAAGTAGATTGTTGGATTTCAGGGAGATGTTAGGGGGAAAGGAGCAAAGAGAATTTCTTATCGACCATAGAATTTCTCCCTGGATTTTAGAGTTCCCAAGTCAGCGGGTCCTGTTTCCAAAGTAGAACTGAGGATTTAGGAATCATCCATGGCTTCATCTGTGCACTTTTGGACAGTGCAGTGCACAGGTAAAGTTTATGCCGTACACTTGTGCCTTTCTCTTCCCTCCTCTGCACTCACGTGCATGTA
>NW_015205331.1:0-869 GCF_001447785.1 Gekko japonicus | reverse complement strand
GTGAATGTCTTTGGGGCCAGGGATTTCCAGGAGATGTTGTTGAGATGAGCGTAGAGCTCTGCGGAGGACATTCTGGGAGTGGCGGACCTGAAGATATGTTAGTCCCTGACCGCATAAGGCTTAAAGGATGAGTCTAGGGATTGTGATATTGTCCTTTGTTTGTTTAAATTGAGTTTTTGTATTTGTAAGCCGGTTTGTGTCCCCACTGGGGAGAAAAGTACAGCAGAAATACTTAAATAAATAGCCCAAAGCAGTTACCCAAAAGGGGAAAGAAAGAGATAAAGTATTACAACAGTAATGTCACAATAAAGTAGTAAGATACATCTCCCCTTTCTGTACCTGGCCCTGCAGTGCAAATTGTTTGATCTGCACTCCGGGGCCATATTCAGAATCAGACACATGATACATGGCTTCTATCTAAGCTTTCAAATGTATTGAAATCTTATACCACTGTAATTTGGTTATTCTTTAAGGTGCTGCAAGACAACCTCTGTTTCATTTAAAACCTGTAACTCTGGTTTGCCTTGATAAATGCTGCTTTGATTTCTTTCTCTTAGTAGCCCAGGTGGGTGCCATTGAAAAACAAGTTGCAATTAAATCAGCATCAAACTGTAGTGTGTGTTCATAGATCACATGAAATCATAGTGAAGATTGACTGTGGTTAATATAATCAGATTCTGATTTGATGGATGCCAGCGAAACATAGTGAAGTGGCCTACGTTCTGAGAATCGTATTATGCATGGTTTAATTAAAGCATCGTTTCCTACAAGGCCTGAACTGAGTCACTGAATCTGTGGCTGAGAGAAGATTTGAACCAGTGACTCACAGACCATAGAGACAGATCGAGATGGATAGCCATGTTAGTCTG
>NW_015205330.1:0-898 GCF_001447785.1 Gekko japonicus | reverse complement strand
AAAACTCTATGTTTTTCCTTCGGATGGTTCTGGGTGACTTCCGGGTGACGTGGTTGCGACCCGCGCACACTCCAGGAGCAAGCCGGGAGTCCCCCGCTGCAGCAACGGGTAGGACTTGGCAACCCTACAACCAGTTCCTCTGGAGGGGCAACAACAGGGCACAGAGGCCGAGGCCTTTGTAAGGACATCAGAATAGACCTGCTGGATCAGACTAGTGGTCCATCTAGTCCAGCATCCTGCCTCACACAGTGGCCAGCCAGTTCCTCTGGAGGGCAAACAACAGAGCATAGAGGCCGAGGCCTCCATAAGAACATAAAAAGAGCCCTGCTGGATCAGACCAGTAGTCCAGCATCCTGTCTCACACAGTGGCCAACCAGTTCCTCTGGAGGGCCAACAACAGAGCATAGAGGCCGAGGCCTTCGTAAGGATATCAGAAGAGCCCTGCTGGATCAGACCAGTGAGGGTCCATCTAGTTCAGCATCCTGTCTCACACAGAGGCCAACCAGTTCCTCTGGAGGGCCAACGTCAGAAGAGGACGGTCAGCGTTTTGAGTAGATAAGCAAGGCGAAATGCTTCAATAAAGGCTACCATTACAAGGTTATAGTCTGGTAAAAGATGCAAAGAGCAGCCACTTAAAATTTCTATAAAGCCACTCCTGTAGAGTTGGGAGGGAAGGCGGTGTGATATAGCCGGATCACATCAGGACTCGAAAGCTAAGCTGTACCGGTTCTTGGATGGGAGACTACCAAGGCAGGCTCTTTACAGGGGAAGGCAATGGCAGATCATCTCTGCTTCTCACTTGTCAAGAAAGCCCCTTGCTGGGTTGTAATTTCCTGCCTCTGCGTTGCAACCCTGGACTTCCGTGGCATTCTTCCATCCAAATACTAACCAGGGCTGG
>NW_015205329.1:0-871 GCF_001447785.1 Gekko japonicus | reverse complement strand
GTGAAGCAATTTCTCTGTGGTCCCTGACCGGCTGTGATTGAAACTATGAGAGCCTCAACTTTATTCAAAAAGCATTTTTCTGCACCATGTCGGTTGTTGGTATTCAGAAATGGGGATGTGACATGTTTAAAGTCTTTCCAAAGGCTGTTGAAATCCTCATCAAATCTTGTGATACCTAAATTTGTGAGGTGTAGTGGTGAGAGTCGGACTAGGACATGGGGGATCCATGTTCAGATCCCCATTCTGCCAGGGAAGCTTACTGGGCAACCTTGGGCCAGTCACACACTCTCAGCCTGACCTGCTTCACGAGGTTGTTGTGAAGATAAAACGAAGCAGAGGAGAATGATGCGAGCTGTTCTAAGTGCCCACTGGGGAAAAGGGCAGGGTATAAATGAAATAAATAAAATTACAATTTTAGGGGCCTGTTTTTATAGTGTTTTATCTCTTGGAACATCAAGGTTATTGTCACCCTACCCATCCAGACAGTTCGTTTCAGTGAGATGCACAACAGGTAGACAAGGTATTGGTGCAAATTGGCTGCTGCCGTCCCAGTCTAGAAATACGCACTGAGAAACTTGAGCTGTGATAGTTGCCGTAGTTTCCCGTGTGAAGCAATGGAGACACACCAGTCTTCTGCTTAAGTTACTTCTTTGTAAATATTGTTAACAATTAGCCAGTCTGGGAGCTCTGCCTCTGTGGCAGCAGAAGTGTCTTTGATATGCTGAATAGCTAAGTTGTTGCCAGCCACACAGTCTGTTGTCTCGTTTTTTGCTGCACAACAGCTTTGTGGAACTGGCTGGTTTGGTCACCTGTCTATGATGCAGCGTTGCCTGCCCATTGCTGGTTCACTAGGACGGCCTCCTGAACTGGT
>NW_015205328.1:0-1069 GCF_001447785.1 Gekko japonicus | reverse complement strand
GTTGAAATTCTGGGAGATCTCCAGGCCTCTCCTGAAGGTTGGCAAGCCTACTTTGACCGGAGGTGCTTTCAAGCAATCTCCCAAAAGCATTCTGAGGTGACAGAGGACTATGAGAGTCCTGGACCATTTCTTAGGATATGCCCATAAGGGGTTCTTTCTCTGAACTGGCAGAGACTGATCAAGAGAGAGATCTTGGAGTTGTAGTGGTTAGTATTTGGATGGGAGACCACTAAGGAAGTCCAGGATTCCTACCTAGGCAATGGCAAACCACCTCTGTTTGTTTTTTGCTTTGAAAATCCTACAGGGTCACCATAAGAAGAGCCGTGCTGGATCAAACCAGTGGTCCATCTAGTCTAGCATCCTGTCTCACACAGTGGCCAACCAGTTTGTCAGGATGGCCAACAACAGGGCATAGAGGCTTAGTGCCTCTGGATGTGGATGTTCCCCTAGTCATTGTGGCTAGTAGCCATTGATAGACCTATCCTCCATGAATCTATCTAATCCCCTTTTAAAGCAGTTATTTCCTGTGGCCCTCACTACACCCTCTGGCAGTGAATTCCACATTTTAATCACTCTCTGTGTAAAGTAGTATTTTCTTTTGTCTGTCCATCAGATGGCACTTTCCACCACCACCAAGACTGAAGTTTGGAGAACTGCACTGTACTTTCAAATGTTCCCCTGAGAATGGGCGATGAGACAGATGGAGCTTTTCTGCTTATTGCTTCCCTGATTTCTTGTGTGGTTCACAGACAGATTTTCCAAATCCCCTTCCTAAATTTTTCAGCATTTACTAAAAAAAATGTAAACTGTTCTTGCTTTTACTTATGGTGACCTAAAGAAATACATGCAGACAAGGTTTTAGTCAGTTGCTCACTCGGAAGCAGGAAAGCACTTAGAACAGGTGTAGATGACCCCTGGCATGGAGCCAAACACTGGCATGCTAGACTGCTTAGCTTGGCACCGTCTCTGCCTTGCTGCATTCCAAAAGCAGGGCTGAGCAGGGAAGTGGAAAGGCAGGCTGAGAGCCACCTAATGAACAACTCCCTGTTCACACCAACCTGTGAGGCTT
>NW_015205327.1:0-876 GCF_001447785.1 Gekko japonicus | reverse complement strand
ATTTGTTTTAATTTTACTTAAAAAAAAAAATCATCTGGCATTCTCCTCATTGGCTGAGGACAGACTGGCAGTATGAAGCATGAGGGAAGCGGGGCAAAAACACCCAGACCAAGTTGTGCTGGGGATTCCCGGTCGCACTGCACCTGCTGATGCGGGAGCATACCAGGGAGGAGGCACAAGGGAGTGTTCACTCTGTTGGCCCACCCTTGGAGGAGGTGCGGCTGTAAGTGGCTTTTTCACTCTGGCAACATGCACTTATGTGCATAGGTGCATAGGCGCAGCACCGCATCAGCAATTGGTGCAGGATCCCATTGCACCCCCCGCCGCATTGGGCGGTAGAGCAGCACACATCTGGTCACATCACTGCTGCCTCTCCAGGGCAATCAACTGCACCTTCCTGGTGCCAGAGTGAGGCCAAGAGGTCAGTCAGCATGGATGCCGAGGACGCAGTCAGCTCCAGCACATATTGTGCATGGGCGCTTATGCGCATCCCTGCCAGATCAGTGTTCACATTATCAATATGGCTTGTTTGTGGCTTTTAGCATGCACACTTCCATGAAGCGGGATCAACGCGCCCTCCACTGTTTGCTCCGGCTTTCACCTGGTACTTTTTTAACGCGATAGGGAATCATCATAGGGCGGGGTAAGTACGGCTGGGGAAAGCCTGACAGCTGTGGCTGTGTGAAACGGCCCATTTAATCGGTGCACATATCAGGCCAAACTGCCAGTCTGAACTCGGCCACTGATTTCACCTTCCTGCTCAACATTTTAAGGTTAAATTATTTATTTATTGTATGTTGTTTAGCTCTGGTTTTAATTGTGTATGTGTGTGTGTTGGTTTTAAAACGCGGTTTTACCATGCATGCTTTAATTTGT
>NW_015205326.1:0-874 GCF_001447785.1 Gekko japonicus | reverse complement strand
TACCAACATCAGGGTAGCATCCAAGAGTTAAATATAGTCCATTGGAATAGTCCAGGTACCCCCAAGGGGGTTTGAGGAGGAACATCCCCTCCTTGCCTTCATGTGCTCTAAGGCACAAGGGGACCCTTTGTTCTCCCACAGACCACAGGGCAGTACAAGAGCATTTCAGTGTCCATCCAAGATCTCACAACCAGGAACAGAGAGCGAGAGCGAGAGAGATTTTCTTTCATTGGGTTTAAGCAGATATACGGCAATTCAGTCTTCAAACAAACTAGCCCTGGCCAGGGGCCAATTGGAGTAGACCTGGGAGTGTCCAATTGTAGGGTTGCCATGGGGACAACATCTGAATGGTCAGAGCTCTGAAGGGCACACCCGCCATCTTGTACCCCCCAAATTCCAACCCACCCATGGCCTACGTGACTGTTTGCTTGTTTGCTAGGCCATCTGTTCTCTGCCAGCATGGAAGTGTGAAAAATGTAGGGTTATATGGCAGGCTATAGAGGCCATATGGCTTCAATAGGAAATCAACACAGCAGGATATCAGCAAGACACATTCCAGGGGGAGGCAGGGGTTTATAGGAATCAATATTTCTATACAGGCCCATTCCCCGCCGGCCTGGATCAGGCTGCTGGGAGGAACCCCGCACCCAAAGTGTGAGACTTGCCCAGCGTGAATACATCACCCAGAGGTGACATCATCGTGTTGGGCATGTTGCGAGGGGGCGCTCTATCATTCAAGGGAAAACTCTATGGTTTTCCCTCAAATGATTGTGGCCCCACCTCCAAAGTGCCCAACGCAATGATGTGACTTCTGGGTGACATAATCGTGGCATGTGAGCTTTGCACACATGCAAGAAGACTCCCGGGGAGGTGC
>NW_015205325.1:0-886 GCF_001447785.1 Gekko japonicus | reverse complement strand
CGGACACTTCTAGCATTTGTATAGAATGCTTTGACACTTTGGCTTTGACACCCCTAGTTCTCCTGATTGCTGCTGCTTATAATGTTTTTCTTCTTTCATTTGGCCCTCACTCTTCATGGTCTCAGTTATTGTCACTGCACTTTAATCAGATGGGCACTTTAATCAGATGGGTAAATTTCTTTATGGTGATATGTGGCATCTATTAATCTACAATATTGGCAAAATCATGTGGTCCACCAGAGCCATCCAAATTCACTGTAAAGAGGGGAAAGGAGGCAGAAGGGAGTAAGAAGATGATAATATATATATTGAAATATTCTCTTCAACATTTACCTTAACATTAGCATGTGGAGCACGGCCAAACCAATAACCAGTCAAACATCCTCCCTCCCAACACTGAACTATTCATCACACCAAAGATTTATGTTCTTTTGACACTGTTTGGCTTTGACACCCCTAGTTCTCCTGACTGCTGCTGCCCCAAGTTGGTAGAATGGGAGGATAGCCTCATGGTAACAGATATGGTTCTCTCCACCTCTGACTTATTTTTTGAGGGGGAGGGGGTGTTATGCAGTGGCAGCTAAGGTAGAAAGTGTTCAGACAGGTCCTCCTGTGCCATGTTTTCTGGGTTCCAAGCATCTGGAAAGTAGTTCCATAGCTGATTACATGGTTGCCAACTCTGGGTTGGGGAAATATCTGTAGATTTGAGGGGTAGAGCCTGGGGAGGGCAGGATTTGGGGTGGGGAGGGACCTCAGAAGGGTATAATGCCATAGAATCTACTGCCCAAAGCAGCCATTGTCTCCAGGAGAACTGATCTTGGTCATCTGGACATCAGTTTTAATAGCTGGAGGTTAATAGCCTGGAGGTTGGCTTATGTTAATTTGG
>NW_015205324.1:0-844 GCF_001447785.1 Gekko japonicus | reverse complement strand
AGGTTCTGCTGGGTTTCCAATTCAGTTCATTTTAAAAGCATTGCACCAAAATGTCCTCTCCCGGGTGATGGCTGGAGATTTCCTGGGAGTCTGGGACTACAACTGATTCTCAGGTGATAGAGATCAGTTCTCCTGGAGAAAATGGCTGCTTTGGAAGGTGGACTCTAGGGCACTGAAGCCCCTCCCCTGCCCGACTTGGAAGGTGGACTCTAGGGCACTGAAGCCGAGGCCTCCCCTGCCCGATCTCTGCCCTCCTCGGACTGCACCCCCCAAAATCTCCAGGTACTCCCCAACCCGGACCTGGCAATCCTACAGACAAGGCTTTTCTGCATTCTCATTTTCCTTGCTTGTAAGTTTTTGGTTTTTGGGACGGTTCCCAATCCCCATCCCCCCCGTTCTATACACATTTCCCCCCCCCTCTAGTGGTCGATTCAATATTAGATCAGTTTATAACAATAGAAAAGAGGAAGAGTCCAGTAGCATCATAAAGACTAACAAAATTCATGGCAGGAGAGGAGCTTTCGTGAGTCACTGCTCACTTCTTCAGATATCTAGATCAGTTTGTGTCCAATGTATCTCCCGGCAGATTTAAACTGCAGGTTTTAATGCCGGACATAAACCGATGTAATACGGATTACGACCACTAGAGGGAGAATACACACAGAACGAGGGGGGGAACACCCCAAAGCAACAGGAGCACAGAGGCAAGGAAACTGAGAATGCGGAGAAGTCCGTGTTTCCCTATACCTGGCTCCACCTCTGCTATGTGGGTACTTTTGATGTTATCTGTTTGTGTAACATGATTAATTACAAGACGCTCTTGAACTAGTCTAATGAGTTGGTA
>NW_015205323.1:0-871 GCF_001447785.1 Gekko japonicus | reverse complement strand
GTTACCAGGCTTACATATTAGGGATGGAATAATAAGAATTAGATTAACACATGGCTCAAGGCATTGAACTAATACACTTTTGATACCGAACCATTCTGACACCGCATGCTCAGCATCGTAGATTTTTTAACCTTGCAAAACAAGTATTAACTGATCTAAATACTATGGGGGGAACATTTTTAACTATTTATGTATACTTGCAATGACATTTTGCCTTACTTTTAATATAGTAAGTAAGTAAGTAAGTAAGTTTATTAAGAACAGTCATAAGACCAGCAGAATGAACCAAAATATTAAACACAGAGTCCACAACATAAGAACCTTACAAGCTTAATATAGTACACACAAAACATGTGCCTTGATCTGGATAGCTGTCTCCTCAGATCTTGGAAGCTAAGCAGGATCAGTCCTGGCTAGTATTTGGATGGGAGGCATCCAAGGAATACCAGGGTTGTGACACAGAGGCAAGCAATAGCAAACCACCTCTGAATCTCTCTCGCCTTGAAAACCCCATGGGGTATCCCTAAGTCAGCAGTGACTTGACAACATGCACAAAAGTGCCACATAAAAACAAATTTCAGTGTGATACTATTAGTAAAAATATAAAGATGCAGTAACAAGCTAGTGTTCTCCAAAGCACATTTGTCCCACTGCCAATTTTAAAATTAAGTAGGAGTCGCAAACTAGTGACACAGATTTCAATCCCAGCTCTAACATGGAAGCTTGCTGAGTGACCTTGGGATAGTCTAACCTACCTCTGCCTAACCTACCTCACTGGGTCGTTGTGAGGAAACGGAATTACTGTAAGCCATTGAGAAGAAATAACTACGGAGTTATTGGGGGACTTTGGGGGTGGGTTGTAGTGTATTCA
>NW_015205322.1:0-866 GCF_001447785.1 Gekko japonicus | reverse complement strand
AGGTTTGGACCCTGGGTTGAATCACCCCCATTTTTGGAAGATTTAAGGTTGTTCGAAAATATATAATAATAAAAAGGAACTGATCATCTGTCCACCTATTTTTCCATCTATAGCATACGTAAATCCTCAGAAAATGAAGCTGGGAGTCCCAAAACTGACCCCTGGCTTCAGGCTGAACATCAGAGTTGTAGTGTTGAACATAAAGGGAATAATAAAGGGGATGACTGTGAAAGGTACATCACTGAACAAGAAAGGAAAGGAACCTCCTGGCCCTCTCAGTCCCCACAGCCCCCCTCCCCGTGTTTTTGCTTTGTAAGCAACAGTTATTTATGGCAGGCATAACACATTGGAAAATAATGCTTGGGACTTCATAACTGGTGACAAGATTCAGAATGATGGTGGGACTTCCAGTACCAATAATGGTACCATCATGACTATGTATGGTTCCAAACAAACCTCTCATTTTTGCAAAGGTTTACTTATGAGAGGCAGCAGTGGCAATCAGCACAGACAGGGAGGGTAGAAATACCATCTCTCTGACAAAACGGTGGGCGTTTAACAGCTCCCATGACCTATCAGACCCTGTATGAAGTAGTGGTTAGAATGCTGGACTAGAATCAAGGAGATCCAGGTTCGAATCTCCACTCTGCCACGGAAGGCTGCTGGCTAACTTTGGGCCAGTCATACATTCTCAGCCAGACCAACCTTACTGGATTGCTGCATATATAAAATGGAGGAGAAGAGGACAATGTATGCTGCTTTGTTTTCCTGCTGGGGTAATGGCAGGGTATAATGTTTACTATAAATTTTACTCAGCCCAGACTCTTTCTTAGAAGTAGAAGAAAAAGAGATTGGATTTATGCCCC
>NW_015205321.1:0-921 GCF_001447785.1 Gekko japonicus | reverse complement strand
AGCTGCTGACAAAGCAACTTAAAAAAAATATATCTGCACAGGCAGTCAAGCATGCAGTGGCCAATAAGAGGTGTTAGTTGCAGAAGTCCAGTGGGCCCCACCCGCTCCTAAAAACACTTAGCAGGGACTAGGAAAGGTGTCATCAGAGGCCAAGGATAGATAGATAGAAATATGATAGATAGATAGATAGATAGATAGATAGATAGATAGATAGATAGATAGACAGACAGACAGACAGACAGACAGACAGACAGACAGACAGGCACAGACAGACAGACAGACAGACAGACAGACAGAATTAAGGAGCCGATGTGCACCACATTGGGGACCCCTGGTCTAAGGTTCCACTGAACTTCTGTCTTATCACATTAAAAAGAATAGCTATAGCAGAGAGGTTTTATGAAAGGTACTTATGAAAGGCCCACCCACTAATCTTTCCCTGCAATGAACAGGGAGTGTTCCCATTTCAGTGAAATTAAGCACCCCTTTCACACATGCATAGAGCCCTCTGGATCCAAGTGCGTATGATGCTCCAGCAGTACTTGTTACGGAAATGACATGAAATTTGACTCATTAACCAACACTAACAATGCAATCCTCAACAGAGTTACAGCCTTCTAAATCCCTTTAACATCAATGGACTTAGTTGAGGAGTGCACCATAAGGATGAAGTTTGTTTTTAAACCTTCTGTTTTTCTTTATTAAATTTACATTAACAATAAACAATACACAATCCAATTGCTTATTTAGATCATTTACAATATAAATATAAAAAGAAAAATATAAATGTATATACATATTGTGTGTATATACAAAGTTATATATAAATACCAATTACACTGAAACAACAGTGAGTTATAATGCAAGCAAAAGAATCACTGGTATCTTAATAATACCTGCAGTAAAAGAATATTACAGTTT
>NW_015205320.1:0-879 GCF_001447785.1 Gekko japonicus | reverse complement strand
TCAGCTCCATCTACACTTTAGCTTTTCTGACACCATTCCTAAAAATTCGATCCTGCTTCTTGTACTCACCCTCAGTAATTTGTCCCTCCTTCCATTTCCTGTACATTTCCCTTTTTAGTCTCAGCTCTTCAGAGAGTTCCTTGTCCAGCCACCTCAGCTTCATTACCCGTCTCCCACCTTTCTTTCTCACTGGGACAGTTTACGATTGTGCCTTAAGCACTTCATTTTTCAGCATCTCCCATCCTTCCTGTGCAGATCTCCCCCTCAGCATTTCCAGCCACGGGATCCGTGGTTTCTATTGGTTCTGTGCCAGGTTTCCTTCCAGGTCAGTCTAGACAATAGCACACAAGGTAAAGACATATAATGACTGAATTTTAGACCTTGCAACACGCATATTTCCAGCAAGCATCACCCCCGATGTGGAATTAGCTTTTACCATAGAGTTTTGCCTAAAAACCAGAGTATCGCCTCCAATGTCTTCAAAGTGCCTACGTCACTCCCGGGTCATCTAGGCATGTCATGTTAATATCTGGCATTACTCCCTTGGGGGGGGGGTAATTCCCCCTCCACCGGCCAGCTGACTGGTGGCAGAGAGGTGGGACCTGAAAGCGGGAGACTCCTGCCCCCACCAGGGCGTTTGGCATCCCTACTTGAGACCAGCATGCCTGCAGGACCACCTACTCCCTTATGAATCTGACAGACCACTACGGTCATCTTTTGAGGCCCTGCTTTGGTTGCCCCCACTCTCTGAGATTAGGCAACTTGGGCAACTTCTCAGTCGTGCCACTGAAGCTCTTCAGGGAGATGCTTTCTTCTGTCAATGGGTGAAGACTTTTGTTTTGTCTGATGTTCCCTCAGTGATCCCTACTTCCCGGTCCA
>NW_015205319.1:0-877 GCF_001447785.1 Gekko japonicus | reverse complement strand
AGTTTTGGGCAAATGCTAGAGCATCACTTGACATCATGACATCACTTCTGCATCATGCCAATGCCTTGAGAGCTGCTTTCCCCTGCTGCCCAGCTGGGTGACAGTGAGTAGCAGAGGCAAGAGTGGGAAATTGGAGGGAGACTTAACCTCTCTGTTTAGCAGCCCTCCCCTCAATATTCTGTGACTACTGGAGGCTAAGGGACATATTCAGTACTTATCAGACTGTCGGGTGGGAAGGGGAATTCTTCCCCTTTATTTACAAACAAATATTTTCTCTGCATATGCAGCTATGCAGAACCCCCTACTCATTATATGAGTGGACCCATTCTGCTAACTGGCTGGCAGGCATGGGACTATCAAATTCAACACTGGAAGGAGCAATTAAAACTAAAGGGATGAGAAATTCCTTTGAAGAAGAAAATGTTCTTGAATATTAAGTAACTAGTGCATGGAGTTCACAAATAATTGACTAATGACTCTGCTGCTTGCTTTTTATGATACCCAAACATCTCTTTGCTGATATGATATAAACAGATGCTTACTCAAATAGCAGTTTATCCCTCTTACAGCTCATAACATGAGAAAAGATGAAAGTTTAGTCCTCATTCACCAAGGCTTTTTAATACTGAGCAGGCCCATTGACAGAGGAGGACTGTGGGAGCAAAATTTGGGAGGCTCAAGTCAGCTGGAGGGCCCCTAAACTAAGCAAGATACTGTATTCATACAGAATGTATTTCCAAAATAATAATTTTCTTCATAGGGCAAGTGTTCCAACCCTTCTTTTTAAAAGTCCCTCAGCCATAAAGTGTCATGAAGAGAGGACACAGAGAAAGTTCACAAGTTAACAGGTAGCTTTATTGTAACCACAAAGGTACAT
>NW_015205318.1:0-890 GCF_001447785.1 Gekko japonicus | reverse complement strand
CTTTATGGTATAACTCGGGTGATTGTTGGGTAGTTATTCTTACACATCAGCTCAGTTCTCATTGTTATACAGCAGGCATGGCTGAGGACACGATGGTAAGGCCCAGGGCACAGGCTGGAAGCAAAGATGTCAAAGCCAGGGCACAGGAACACTCCTCGTTGAATGGTGCGATCTGGTGGAAGAGCTCCATCTTACAGGCCCTGCAGAACTGTAAAAGGTCCCACAGGGCCCTGATCTCTTCTGGGAGCTCATTCCACCAGGATGGAGCTGCCACCAAGAAGGCCCTGGCCCTGGTTGCCGCCAGTCTGACATCCCTGGGCCAAGTGATTTTGCACCCCCAAACCCAGTGCTCTCCAGAGAACATGTGGGGAAAGGCAGTCCCTCAGGTATGCAGGACCCTGACCATATAGGGCTTTAAAGGTTAAAACCAGCACCTTGAAACGAATCCGGTATGGTATTGGCAGGCAGTGCAGTGCTTTCAGTACTGGGTGGATGTGCTCCCACATGGGGGTACCCATCAACAGCCTAGCTGCCTCATTCTTGAGACAGGGGCAGCCCCATGTAGGGAGTGTTACAGTAGTCCAATCTCGAGGTGCCCATCACGTGGATCACTGTTCCCAAGTCGTTACATTTGAGGAAGGGAACCAGCTGCCTGATCAGCCGAAGATGATAAAAGGCTGATTTGGCAGTGGCTGCTACCTGGGCCTCCATTGTTAAGGAGGCATCCAAGAGCTCTCCCAAACTCCAAGTCAGGTTAATTTCAGTTGGAAAAAGTTGAACATATGTTTCAATCTCCGCTGAAATCAACACAGGTTTTTTTAACATTTTATTTAAGTTTTTCCATAGCATTCCAACCATATATTTTACATGTATAATCTTGAGTCTACTTT
>NW_015205317.1:0-880 GCF_001447785.1 Gekko japonicus | reverse complement strand
GAGCAAACTCTAATAGGATTTCTCCTTCAATATTTGTAAAGAAAGGTGTTGTTGTTTTTTTAAAGACAAATAGTACTTCCTTCACAAAGGAGAGGCATTTCTGCAGGGCAAACGGGCAAAAGCTAGAGGGAAGGATCCAGCGACGAAGCCGCAGGAAGAAGAAAGAACAAGCTGGCAGGGTGCCTGGTAGGCACTCACCTCCCCTATATACATTGTGGCCCTAGATAGGGAGTATAATATGCCTATGTAAACCGCTCAGAGCCTCCGGGATTGAGCGGTATAGAAATAGAATAAATAAATAAATAAGTCCCAGTGGAATGAAGGCAAAGAAAGCCCGGTCCTACCCGTGCCTACTCAAAAGTAAAACCCCACCGGGTTCACTAAAGCTTACTCCCAGGCAAGCACGTGTAGGGCTCTATCCTGAAAAAAATACTTCGCTTGGCCTGGATCGAGCTTTCTGATTTCGGCTGTCGAATAGAAGCGGTTCCCGAGGGTCCCGACGCGCTTTGTCAGTTCGGTTAGACACGTGTCGCGTCGCAAAGCCCAGATGTATAGGGCTTCCGGGTGTGGCTTTGTGCTTGTGGGAAAGAGGGAGCAGAGGGCTGCAATCCCTGAAACGGCCCGGGCGGGCGGGCGGCTGTCCGCTGTCACTTTCCGGGAAACAGGATCGAGTCCCGCGGGGTGGTCGGAATGCCCCTCGCTGGCTTGGCGACTGATTTAAAAAAAAAACACCCGAAGCGGAGCAGAAAGTTATCCAACTCTCGTTTAAAAAGAGATTTCAAGGGAGGCACGAAACGGGAAAGTCCTGCTGTCCCGCCTCCCCCTAAACAACCTAAAGGGGAGACCCTCCAGTCCCTAGAACGACCCCCCACCCCGGAAC
>NW_015205316.1:0-873 GCF_001447785.1 Gekko japonicus | reverse complement strand
TCAATATGGACAACAGACAGCAACTTTAGGGCCCAGCCATGAGGTGTACCTATAAGCAGAATAATGCCATCTTCCCAAACTCTGGATGGCTTGGGTGGGATAACCCATCACTGCAGCTGTGGACGCAGCACCAATACGGAAGGAATGAGTGCAAAAATACACCCCGGCTAGCCCAAGCCTCCTCAAAGCACTGGAAGTAACTGACCAAAACTGATGCTTAATTAAGGGCTTCGAATCCTGATGGCAGAACAACAGGCCATCCTCCAACCCCCTGACAGCCATGTAAGCAGCTAGGGTTGAAATGGGGCACAGCTCCTTTCCGGAACACGTGCCAAGCGTGACTAAGGCTACCAACCTCTGCTGGTCTGACTTGGAATGCTACAAGGTGATATAAGACTTGTCCGCTACTAAGCAAACTTTCTTGGCCATCAGAACACAACCAGACCCACCCAGTTAACTGATCCAGAAGGCCCCTCCAAAACACCACTAGGGCAGCAGTGTGAAATAAACAGGCCTCATAAGGGGATGCACATACATCCTTCCAAGTGGCCTGCAAACCCCAAAGAACAGAGGGGAAAATGGGCCATCTGGGATCAGCACATGCCCCAGCTTCACATATCCAGCCCTCTAACATCCTGTGAATCCTAAAAGCTCCTGTAACGTCTGGGAGCCCCTGAGCTTTGCTGGTATAAGCCACCACAGAGAGCAGCCCTTTAATTGAACTAACAGCTAGACCCTTACCTTTCAAAGTAACGCAGAAATGCAACACATGGTCCACAGGTACTAGCCATAGACTAGGATACCCTGCCTCATTTCTAAACTCAGCAAACTGGTGGACCACATGGTCATATGCCTGCTTCATGCCTGGAGCAA
>NW_015205315.1:0-874 GCF_001447785.1 Gekko japonicus | reverse complement strand
GATTTAAAATTGTTCATATTCAAGCCCATGGTTTTAATGGCAGAGAGAAAAGTTGGTGGTAAAACAAGTGCCTAAACATATTTTTGAACCATTTAGCCTTCTACCCAAGCATTCTGGGCTGTTCACAAATTGCTTCTCTGCTTACCTGCGAACCCATCTGGAGTGAAACATTCCTAAGTGCTAACACTGGAATTTGGATCAGATCTACAGAAAAATATGCCCTGGATGTATAAGATAGTCAAGAGGATCAAAATAGAAAGCATTGTATTATTAAAAACAAAAGACTAAGTAGTGGTATGTGAATAAACATGTCAGGTCCTATCAATTTAATAGAAGAAATAAATAAAATTCACCACCCTGGTTTCGAAAGCTCCATTTGGACTTCAGAAAATCAGGCCAGCACACCCCTATATACACAGGAATAGATTGTGTCCCAAGAAACAGGGGTCTGCTGCTCTGCAATGAACTTCAGGAGTGGTAAACATGATCTTGTCATTTCTTCACAGTTAAGCAAATAAATGCTCACTAACTCCTCTCTATGAATATAGTACTAGAACGGGCCAAAATATGTCTGTGGTCTCCCAGCTCTAGGTGGTGGTGCAATTGGCATCCTCCTGACAGATTGTAACACTTGACAAGAATCAACTGCAACAGCCAGTAGGCAAATGATTAACTGTTTTTCCTTCCACTCAAGCTGTACTTATTGATGGAGGTTTCCTGAGGGACCCAGTTCATGAATACAGCATTAACTCTTTCAGGAAAGTGTATATTGGCAAGTCCATTTGCAAGATGCGGCCCTCATATGACTTCTTTGCTTTGAACAAACCACATTTAGGATTTGGGGGAAAGTTGGCCATGTAGTTCATGGTTGTAT
>NW_015205314.1:0-897 GCF_001447785.1 Gekko japonicus | reverse complement strand
CCATCTAGTCCAGCATCTTAAGAACATAAAAAGAGTCCTGATGATGATGAAAGGCTGAGGGGTTTGGGAATGTTCAGTCTGGAGAAGAGAAGGTTGAGGGGAGACAGGATGGCTTTCTTGAAGTATCTGAAGGGCTGCCACTTAGAGGAGGACAGAGAGCTGTTCCTGGTGGCAGCAGAGGAGAGGACTCTCAAGAATGGTTTTAAATTAAGGGCGGGAAGGTACCAGCTGGATCTTAGGGGGGGGAAATTTACAGTTAAGAGTTGTGCCACAGTGGAATCAGTGCCTCGGGAGGTGGTGAGCTCCCCCTCCCTGGCAGTCTTTAAGCAGCAACTGGACAAACCCTTGTCAGGGATGCTCTTGGCTGATCCTGCATTGAAGCAGCGGGTTGGACTAGATGGCATGTGTGGCCCCTTCCCACTCTGTGATTCTGTGATTCCATGAGGAACTGATCTCTGTTGTCTGGAAAGCATCCACAATTCCAGGAGATTTTTGACCAGTACACACACATTGCTTCACATTACACATGATCAAGCCAATGGTGCCTCCTTGGCCAGAGGTAATGTATCTGTCATGGCTGGACAGCTAGGGGAACAAATGCCTCTTACACCACACCTTGTCTGCAGTGCTCCCTCTAAGCTATGGAATCTTGTGAGCCAACATTCGACTTTGCGAGCTACGGGCATTCAAGTGGTGAGCGAGTGATTTGGCTACGGCATAAATCAGTTTGCCTTGGAGCCCTCCTTTCTGAGCGAGGACAAAAATGTGTGAGAGCCAGAGGCTAAAAAAAACTGTGAGCAAGCTCACACTAACTCAGCTGAGAGGGAACACAGCTTATCTGCAGAGTCCCAAGGAAGCAGAAATCAGGACTTAGAATCATAGCATCATAGAATCATA
>NW_015205313.1:0-898 GCF_001447785.1 Gekko japonicus | reverse complement strand
ACTTCTGATGCAGGAGATGCTGTAACAAAGGATGAGATGTTTACACAATTTTATTGATGCAATGAACATGAAATTGAGCAAACTCTGGAGGACAACGGAAGACAGGAGGGCCTGGCGTGATGTGGTCCATGGGGTTGCAAAGAGTCGGACTCGACTGTGCAACTGAACAATCACACAACAACAACTGTTACTGTTATGCATTTTTCTGTCGCTATTGCATCCACACAGTGTTGTGAAGTGATGCTATTCCACTGGCCACACAAAGATCTGAGGGCCATCAGGGTGGAGGTTCCCTGGGCATGGACCATAGGCTGTTGGAGCCACCACAGGTGGGCCAGAATATCCTGGACATCACTGAGCAGGAGCGGGTCTGAGAGCACATATAGTGGCTCCATTTTCAAAGCTCAAGACATTTTGAAGAGGCATGCCAGTTCAGAGGAAGAGGCAGAACTCGCAAAATGGGAGGTACTGAGCGGAGAAGAAGACAGTAGCTCGGAGAGGGAGGACATGAAACCAGAAGAAGAAGGAGCAGCTAAAGGTCCATCTTATAACCTGAGAGATGTAAAAGGAAGAAACCCCAAGACTTGAAGATTTGTTCGGAGAGTGCATTAAAGGACTGTACTAACCCAAAAGGACACTACTAAAATTACTAAAAATTGTGTTTTTACAGGTTAAGATGAAAGACGATCAGTCAAACACAGAAGAAGCTGAAGAACTTATTGTTACTAATAAAAGATTAACTTACTAACAAAGATACCACTCACCTCTTTTCTTAATCCCGCTGTATACCCTCCCTTTTTCTGAAAAATTTAAAGCAATAAAATTCTCTCCTTTTTAGGAGAGTTAACTATAAAAAATAAATAAATAAAAAATTTCACACCCGAGGCTGCGGGGCTGC
>NW_015205312.1:0-882 GCF_001447785.1 Gekko japonicus | reverse complement strand
GGGCCTTAAAAAAACTAGGCATACTAGATCAACAGGGCGTGATCTAGCTATGGGCAATTGGAGATCTTTTTAATTTCAGTAACGTTTTAAACACTGCAAAGTGGTGTTATCCAACACCCGGTTAACCGGCATGCAGCCTGCTCTGGTCCCAGCCACGGCTACACCCAGTTTGCAGTGCTATCAAGGCCTCACTCAAGAACTGTGTCATATTTAAGCCCTACCGCACTTGTAAATTATAGTAAGAAGTCCATGTCTGAAATCTTATAAAGTGTATGCACTTTCCTTCAAACCCCCCCCAAATGCCCAACCTTATTGCAGTTGCATACCATCATCACCTGAATGCTCTCCTCGTGTCCATTTCAAGGTAACCACAGTCATACATGTGTTGAAACATGTAAGCTGCTCAGAGCCCTAAGGGGATGAGCAGGATACAAACTGAATTAAATAAATAAATAAATGAATGAATGAATGTATGTCCGTTGTCCACACAGGCGACACCCGTTCTCAAAGCCTGGTCTGCTAACCAGATGTAAAGAGTCAGACAGCAACGTTTTCAGAAGTTCAGTCAAAGTAATCCTCGATGTCTATGTTTGGATCCAAGAGATCTTCCCCGTAGCGCGAAAGATCCATCTGATTTAGAATCAGGTTTTCAAAAGTTTCTTCCAGGTCAGTCTCGCCAATCAGCACAGCTCCCATCATCCGCCCGTTCTGCATCACCACTTTGACATACTCCTGGCCTTTGGTACATCTCAGCATCAGTTCATGGTCTGTTCCCAGCCCTTGACCGTTGTATTTTCCCAGCAGTACCACCTGCAGGAATAAGAACAGGATTACAGACTGCAGACTGTGAGCTACTGTGAGCCAGCGATTTGGCTGCTGCAT
>NW_015205311.1:0-983 GCF_001447785.1 Gekko japonicus | reverse complement strand
GGTGGCTTGTCATTGCCTGACTCCACGTCACGATCCAGGTATTCCTTGGTGGTCTCCCAGCCAAATACTGGCCAGGGCAGACCCTGCTTAGCCTCTGAGATCTGATGAGATTGAGCTAGCCTGGGCCATCCAGATCAGGGCACCGGGGAGATTACTTCTTGTTGTTCAGTCGCCAGGGGTCGTTTCGTAGAAAAAGAGCTGGGGGAGCTCATTAGCATAACTCATTAGCATATGCCACACCCCCTGACATCACCGGAAGTGTGTTATAAGGCCACACACCCCGCGGTGAGGGGCCCAGCGGTGGACTTGCAAGGCCGGCGGGAGTGTGAGGCACAGAGGAAGCAACTTACCCTCCCTCTTCTCCTGCCTCCTCCTGGCTGAATGAGGGCCGGAAGCAGGGGGCGGGGCTTCGTCATGTCCCCCCCGTACCTCACCCGGAGGAACTGCGATTCCCCGCAATCCCCCCCGAAATGACCCCTGTCAGTCGCAGTCGAGTCCGACTCTTTGCGACCCCATGGACCAGCTCCCGCCAGGCCCTCCTGTCTTCCGCCGTCCTCTGAAGTGTGCTCAATTTCATGTTCGTTGCATCTATGACACTGTCTAACCATCTCATCCTTTGCCGTCCCCTTCTTCTTTGACCTTCAATCTATCCCAGCATCAGGGTCTTCTCCAGTGAGTGCTCCCTTCTTGTTTGGTGGTACTACACGACACCAATGTACGTAACACACTGCAGAATGAGAGGTCTTGGCCTAAGGAGCGTGTAACATAAATGTGGGCAGCTGGGGATCAAATGAGGGAATAAGAGACCGTGGTAGTGAGGGCAGTGTGTAGTAGTGGCCGGAGGAAACTAGGGCTCTAATCCCTACTCAGCCATGAGAGCTCACTTGAGCCAGTCACTTCCTCTTAGACTAACCCACCTAACAGGGCTGATGTGGAGATCTAAATAAATAAATATAAATACAACAACCGAATGTAGCAAGGAA
>NW_015205310.1:0-899 GCF_001447785.1 Gekko japonicus | reverse complement strand
AATTGGAAATGTAATGTAATGTAATATAATGTCCCGATGACTGTGAACTGGCAGTTCCTGGAGAGGAATCCTTTTTCGGCATCATTTTATGTCTTCGCAAAGACATTGTTTACATAAGAAAAAGTTTGTTTAGGAGTTCTGAAGGTCTGTTTATTTAATTCCACTTTAGTCTGGTCTACACCATCTCTGGTTTTATGCTTTTTTTTTCCAGCCTCAGCCCCCGCTCTACCCCTCTAAGTGACACAATTTTTCCTCCATGGGGGTGAATATCCCACTCCTCCTCCCTGCCGATTCGAATTGGGGTTTTCGGGTGGCTGGTCGCTTCTGTGCTTAATTACTAAAGACGCTCAGGATTCACAGTTCATCTCCTCATTGCTTCAAAGGGTGGGTGGGATCAGCAAGATGCTTGATCTCTTGCTTGCTTTCCTCGGCATGTGCCTCTATGTCTATAGTAGGCTCGCAGCGGCGGGACCTGCAGAGGCAGAGGAGGCCTCAATTCTTCAGCTGCCACCTTAGAAGAGGCACCTCTTGCGCCCCAGGCTACGAGCCCTCTACAAGGGCTCTTGGGGGACCCAGAATTGTCCGGGACCCCTCCCATCCGTGGTGATAATGGTGCACTCAGATCAGAGCAAGATGGAGTGCGTCCGTCCTGCAAGTTACTGAAATGGGAAGTCCTATTAATACTTCTTTAAGATGTTTATAATACATTGCTATCAACCCATCCAGTCCTGGTGCTGGTGCTTTATTCTTCTTCATGTTCTTGACAGATTTCTCAAATTGTTATTGTTTGAGTTGTTATTATTGTTATTGTTGTTGTTATTGTTAACTGGCTGGGGATCACTAGCATGTTGTTGTCCAAGGAGCACATTGCCCTTCCAGGGACATAATGGAGGAGATGG
>NW_015205309.1:0-885 GCF_001447785.1 Gekko japonicus | reverse complement strand
AAGCGTCGTACCTCTATCAGATGGCATCTCGGCTCAATCTTTGTTGCCATGCAAACAACTTGAGGCCGTACCTCAGCGTCCTCATCTGGGTATAGGAGCTCGTGGTGTTCCTCCTCAAGTTGCAAAGGCATGTCTGGGTGACTCAGCTAGCTGAGATGCCAGGATAGACAGTGTTGCATGGTCCGCAGGATTTTTATCTGTGGGAACATATCTCCAGCAGCAAGTGGTTTGTGGGCAAATCCAGAAGTCAGAGTCCAAACACAGTCCATACACGTAGAATCGCCAGCTTCAATTGTGCATGTAACCTAGCACCACTTTGCTGTCTGTGTAGAAGGTTGTGGCTTCGAACTGGACATCCATTTCTCTCTTTATCATGTCTGCCAGCTCCACGGCTAACACAGCACTGCACAGTTCCAGCCTTGGAATAGTGTGTCCTTGTTGTGGTGCTAGCTTAGCCTTTCCCATGACGAAGCCCACGTGGATATGACTCTCCCCGCCGGTGACCCTGAGGTATGCTACTGCTGCTATCGCCTTGATTGAGGCATCAGAGAAGACGTGCAGTTCTCTGCGGGAGGCAGCGGGAGGCGAGATCGGGACATACGTACGGGGTAGATGTATGCCTTGCAGACTTCCAAGGGAGTCTCTCCATGTTTTCCAGGTGTGGCGCTGGTCAAGGGGAAGAGGTTCGTCCCAATCTTTGGTCCCTTGAGAGAGTGTGCATAATAGATGCTTCCCTTGGATTGTCACTGGAGCGGCGAACCCCAAAGGATCAAACAGGCTGTTCACCATTGACAGCACTCCCCGTCTGGTAAACTGCTTCTCTGAAGCTGGTGCTCGAAAGGTGAAGGTGTCCCTTTTTAGATCCCAACTTAGACCGAGGCTGCG
>NW_015205308.1:0-1132 GCF_001447785.1 Gekko japonicus | reverse complement strand
AATATGTTTGAAAGCCATTTTTTTGGGGGTATTTATAGACCTCTTATGCTGACATCAGGTCTAGGGAAAGGCAGTTCATGAAGGAAAGGAATTGCTTATTGCTCATTGGTGTAGTGGTTAAGTGCGCGGACTCTAATCTGGGAGAACCGGGTTTGATTCCCCACTTCTCCACTTGCACCTGCTGGATGACCTTGGGCAAGCCGTAGTTCTGATAACAGCTGTCCTTGAAAAAGAGCAGTTTCTGTCGAGAGCTCTCTCAGCCCCACCTGCCTCACAGGGTGTCTGTTGTGGGGAGGGGAAGGGAAAGGAGTTTGCAAGCCGCTCTGAGACACTTTTGGGTAGTGAAAGGTGGGGTATAAATCCAATCTCTTCTTCTCTTCTTCTCATTTGGGTTTGTGGTGGCTGACTAACAGGACAGTTGGCTAAATTTATTTTGATGTCAAAAAGGAGGTGCGTACTTTGGGAATAAACTGTATGGATTTCTGAATCTGGTGGGCTTTTCCGCATTCTCATCTTACTCATTAAGTTCCTATTTCTTTGGGTTCCCCCCCCCTGTTCTGCACGTGTTTTGTTCCCTCTAGTGGTTGATTCAACATCAACCAGGTTTATTTCCAGTTTATTTCCTTCCAAAATAAACAGGGAAAACCTTGTTTGATGTAGTACTGACCACTAGAGGGCGCAAAGCACATGCAGAACAGCGGGGAAACCCCAAAGAAACAGGAACTTAACAAGGAGTAAAATGAGAGTGCAGGAAAGCCCTATTGATGGGGGGGACGGGGACAACCCAACAACCCTAACCTCAAAACGTTATTTTTGTAATCCTTACAACAGCCCTGTTCATCGGTGTTAACACTGTCATATTGCAGATGGTTAGGAAAGAGAAGAATGGCTTGCCTCAGGCCACCTACTGAGCTCATGGCACAGAGGAGATCTGACTGGAGGGATGGCTCCAGAGCAAAGTGACTTATGCGGTAGCCAAATCTCTGTCTCACAACTTTCATGCCAGTAGCTCACAAAGTAGAATTTTTGCTCACAAGACTCCATAGCTTAGAGGGAACATTGCTCATCGGTGTTAAAACTGTCATATTGCAGATGGTTAGGAGAGAGAAGAATGGCTTGCCTCAGGCCACCT
>NW_015205307.1:0-894 GCF_001447785.1 Gekko japonicus | reverse complement strand
GTTCTCCCAGATTAGAGTCCACGGACTTAGCCACTACAGCACTAAACACATTTGGGAGCTGGATGCAGAGGGGGAGATCAGGACAGACAAAAGGAAGTATTTCTTCATTTAAGTAGTACTGAAATTGTGGAGTTCACTACCAGTGGACATAATAATGGCTAGGACTTCAAAAAGTTATTAGACAGATCACAGAGGATATGTCCATTAATAGCCACCAGACATAGTGAGTAAATGGAACCTCCACATCCTCTGAATACCAGTGGTAGGAGGCAACACCAGGTGAAGGCCTTTGTATCTATCCATGTTTGTTGGTCCTCTCAGGCCATGGGTTGCCTACTGTGTAAAACAGGACGCCGTATTAGATGGAACACTGTCCCAGACCAGCCAGACAACTCTTATGTTATAGCACTCTCCTCCAAATAAAAGCAGTGCATGATCTGAGAGGGATGACATACCAATTCTTTTCCCCAGTGGCTCTAGAAATATTTTACTGAGCATATAATTTCATAGTTCCACTTGTAAGAAAGAGAAGCAATGTATTCAATGAGTATTACATTAAAAAAACTTATTACAGTCTTCTGGGCATTGTGCAAAGGCAAAAGCCCTCTGTTAATCTGTCTATAAATGGGATCTTCCAAGAAGTGTTACTTTCGTTGTTCCCCCAATGGATGCCTTTCTGTCATCCAAGCCTAGGTGTTCCATAGATGTCCTACTAGATTGTGTCAACTTTATGATGAACCCTGACCATTTGTGACATGATGGTCAGATTGTTATGGCCCATGGACTAGAATCTGGAGAGTGGGTGCTTGGGTTGCAAATCCCAAGAGACCGGGGAGGGTCAGAAACTTGGTGAAATGGCATCATGCAATGCCACAACATCACTTCTGGCTGCAT
>NW_015205306.1:0-918 GCF_001447785.1 Gekko japonicus | reverse complement strand
TCTCAATCTGAAATAACAAATGTGCTTTTTTAGAGATCCTAGAAAAGGCTGGAATAGACTACTTCCCTCAGGGGAAAGAAAGGTCCATCCCTGGCTTTCAACCCCAGTTTTCTATGACGCCACATTCCCCATACTTGTCTCCAAAAGACAAGCCCAAAAGTATTTACAGAAATATGAGGCAAAGTCATCCGTTTCTTCCCTAATATCTTAATTCTGTTAGCATAAGCAGCTGCAAATTATTTTAATGATACGCTGGTTTAACTAATGTAATTAGGAATAAGTGGTGGTGGAAAATAACTGGCCAATATTAATGGAGAAGTTGTTTTCATTACGAACCCTTTGGAATACACTGGGAGAGCCAGCTGAGCGGTGTGGAAAATTGCACACACTGAAATTAACTGCTTGCTAAACCAGGGCTTTTTTTTTGGTAGAAAAAGCCCAGCAGGAACTCATTAGCACAATAGGCCACACCCAACAACAGAAGTATATTAGCATCAGCCACACCCATGAGAGCATAGCTCATTAGCACATTAGGCTGCACCCCCATGTTACTAGAAGTGTGGTCATCCAGCCACACCCACCTTTTGCTTCTTATTCTGTTGATCTTGTTTGTTGTCAAACCAGGGCTTTTTTTGTAGCAGGGACTCCTTTGCATGTTAGGCCACACACCCCTAATGTAGCCAATCCTAATGGGTTCTGCTGTTGGGTGTGGCCTATTATGCTAATGAGTTCCTGTTGGGCGTGGTCAACTTGGGAGCCAGCCGGAACACCGTTCCTGTGCGTTCCTGCCCAAAAATAGCCCTGTGCAGCTAAACAATTTTTTTTATTTATTTAACCTTCGATTAATATACCGCCCTAACCCCCCCCAATGCATGAAATGTTAATAACTGCCCCCCCTTTTAAAAGGAAAACCCTCCC
>NW_015205305.1:0-897 GCF_001447785.1 Gekko japonicus | reverse complement strand
GGGCTTTGCAGGGCACAGAGCAATGAGAGGCAGGGAGAGCAGAACTGCGCCTTATGCCTCCATGGCTTGAAATCTGCCATCCCCTTCGGTACTGCAGAAGCACGGAGAAGCCGGCTGCACGGTCAGCCAGTCTCCCGACACACAGGCCGCCCCTGCCCATGGAGGCAGGGGCTGGGGTTGAGGTGGAGGCAACATCTTCCCTGCCTGTCTCCCCTTCCAGCCAGCCACCCCACGTACTCATACCATGAGCCAGGAGGTGACCCAGGAGACCATGGCGCTGCTGAGGGCTGGGCTGCCGAGGTTCGCCTTCAGCCCCTCCCTCACTCTCCGCCCACTTCCCAATGGCCCAGAAAGCTGGGCAGAGGAGGAGAGGGCCCAGGAGAGATTTATCTGGCTCGTCCGGCACCTTCTCCTCTCCAGCAGCTCTGTTACCACCCCACACCAAGGATCTCACCTCTCACACAGCAGCGTGCTGAGCAGCTGAGCTGACTTAATTTTGGAAAGAAAAAAAAGAAAAAAATCCAGGGAAGATTCATGAGGGAGCAGGGCAAATTTGAGGGGGGGTGTCACTCCAAATGCACCCCCATGGCTACGGGCCTGAGCCTCCCCCTCTGTAAGCACAAGCCCTATCTCCACACATCCACTGCTTTGGCCTGCTTATACACAAAATCCCCCCAGACTCACCCTTTGAAGGTTCAGACCCTATCTGAACTCAGCAGACAGTGTACCAGATTGTTTTCTCTTACCTTCACCCCTCATTTGGTTTCCTTAGCCATCAGTGGGCCCTGACTGGTTGCTATTTGCTCTGGCCATACTCCAGACAGGCATACGGGGAATGGGTGACTGTCAGAAATGGGCAGAACCACTTCCCATCCATCACAGAAGGGCTTCAAAACA
>NW_015205304.1:0-915 GCF_001447785.1 Gekko japonicus | reverse complement strand
ACCCCAAACCCTGCCCTCTCCAGGATCTATGCCTGAAATCTACAGGTCTGGCCCTCCTCTTAGTATTGCTAGCCTCCAGGCAGCACCTGGAGATCTCCAAGATCAGATTCCCTGCAGAAAATGGCTGCTTTGGGCAATGGACTCTATGGCATTATACCCTGCTGAGGTCCCTCCGTACACCAAACACTGCCCTCCCCAGGCTCTACCCCTAAAATCTACAGGTATTTCCCAACCCAGAGTTGGCAACCCTGTAACTCACTATGGAACCACTTTCCAGACCCTTGGAACCTAGAAGACATGGCAGAGGAGGAGGTGCTTTTCTACCTTTAGCTGCCACTGCATACCCCAAATCAACATAGGGGTGGAGGGAACCATACCTGTTACCATGAGGCTGTCCTCCCATACTACCCATTTGGGGCAGCAAAATCACTTGAGACAGCCCTGCCTTATAGCTAAGCAGAAGAAAATAAACATGGCTTGCTTCCCTCTGTTTTCCCCTTCCCCCTGCTGCCCCACCAGGCACAGCTGAGACACTCACCTAGAGCTTCCTTCTAGAACTCATTGTATTTCTTCCCACTCCTAGTTCAGGTATATCATATAACTCCCCTGCAATGTTCCCTCTAAGCTATGGAGTGTTGTGAGCAAAAATTCTACTTTCTGAGCTATGGGCATTAAAGTCGTGAGCGAGCAATTTGGCGACTGCATAAATTAGTTTGCTCTGGAGCCATCCTTCCTGAGATAAGACAAAACTCTGTGAGCCAGAGGCTAAAAAACTGGGAGCTAGTTCACACTAACTCACACTAACACACTAACTGCTCTCCTGTTGTTATTCCCTTCAAAAACATATTCTGCAAAACTCAAAAGTAAAGCAAATTACCACTGTCTTCAGGCCCGTAACCTGCATGGGGCCCACGG
>NW_015205303.1:0-897 GCF_001447785.1 Gekko japonicus | reverse complement strand
CTTCATCATCATCATCATCATCATAATCACGTATCATCATCGAGTCACTTCTGACTTACGGAGACCCTATGAATTAATGTCCTCCAAAATGTCCCACTGTTAACAGTCTTGCTTGGGTCTTGCCAATGGAGGCCCATGGCTTCCTCACTTGAGTCAATCCATCTTTTGGGTTTTCCACCTTTCCTGCTGTCTTCATTCCTAGCATAATTCCGAGCATTATCTTCTTTTCCAGTGACTCAATTTGGTCATTTTAGCTCCTAGGGAGAGTTCAGGGTTGATTTGCTCTCAAACTCACTCGCCCCCCCTTTTTGGGGGGGGCAGTCTTTCTATACTTCAGGCAGGAAAGTGATCAGCAGGCAGAAGGCCCTAGGTTCAATCCCCGGCACGTCCAGTTAAAAGGGCCAGGCGGTAGGTGATGTGAAAGACCTCTCTGCCTGGGACCCTGGAGAGCTGCTGCCCGTCAGAGTAGACAGTCCTGACTTTGATGGACTGATGGTCTGATTCGGTATAAGGCGGCTTCCGGTGTTGATGTTCATCAGATTTCCTTTTTGGGAAAGAGGCCATGGCTCAGTGGAAGTGCCTCTGCTACGCATGCAGAAGGTCCCAAGTTCAATCCTCGGCATCTCCAGTTCCAAGAAGCAGGGGGTAGGTGATGTGAAAGGCCTCTGCCTGAGACCCTGGGGAGCCACTGCCGGCCTGAGTAGACAATGCTGATTTAGATGGACCAAGGGTCTGGTTCAGTAGAAGGCAGCTTCACGTGTGCATATTCATGGAATAAGCTTAAAAAGACTCAATCACTATGGCTGCCAGCCTCCAGGGGGGTAAAGTCAGGGGTCATTTCCTGCAGGAGCACACAGGAGCATGAAGGAATCTACGACTCTCTGTCCTAAAATGGAT
>NW_015205302.1:0-899 GCF_001447785.1 Gekko japonicus | reverse complement strand
TACAGATGGCTATTTTAGGGAGAAGCGGGGTGTAAGGAGAAGTTTCAGCGGTCACGTCTAGGGATGGGCTCGGACCCAATCACGAACCTAATTTCGTGACCAGTCCGTGTGTTCGAACCCAAACTGGGCCAGTCCGTTTGTTTGAACCCGAACTGGCTTGGCAAATGGAAAAGTTTGTGAAGGTTTGTGAACTGTCATTCGTGAGACCCCATGAAGCACAGACCACCACGAACTTCCATTTTCCCAGTCCGTGCCAATCTCTAGTCACATGTGTCTTTCAGGATGTGCTCAAAACACTTTTTTTTTGGGGGGGGAGCTAGATGCAAAACCCCAATTGCGTGGCTACAGTGGTTTCACAAGCGCATCACATGCTGGGAGTATAGCATGCACGTCCCTGCCCTCACTCTGCGTGATTGGTTGCCGTGATTCAGAGACAGTGCTGAGCATCCCACAGAGGGCAGTGGGCACTGGGAAGAAGGGTTTGGCAGTCACTCTTCGAATAACTCTTGCCAGGCAGGTGGCGAAGGTGGGGAACCAACACAGCGCTTCCATCTAAAAATAGCTAGCTATAAATATTGCTCAGCTATTGCGCCTATCCATCCAAGGCCAGCATGTTCTTTTTGTGGGAAAGGAAGCAGCTCCAAGTGATTCTTCTGCTTCAAAAGCGGCGGCTTATCACCAGGCAGCAGAGCTGCTGAAAATGGCTCACACGGCTTTGGCTTTCAACTGGAGCTGCTGCTCTGTGCTGGGTCAGCCTCTGCCAGGAGTTAGATCGACAACAGACAGCAAAGATCGTTCTGAGATGCCCGCAGTCGGGGCTTCGCTTCATGTCCTGTCTTACAACGACGTTGCGAAGTCCCAGGTACAAAGGGGCATTCCCAAGTGGCACTTCCCTCAGT
>NW_015205301.1:0-964 GCF_001447785.1 Gekko japonicus | reverse complement strand
TGTGCTAATAATCGATACAGGAATTAATACAATTGAACTGTTGGTAGCATCAGCCATTCCCAGTCACAAACAGTGTTCCCTCTAAGCTGAGTTAGTGTGAGCTAGCTCACAGTTTTTTAGCCTCCGGCTCACACATTTTTGTCTTAGCTCAGGAGGGATGGCTCCAGAGCACACTAATTGAGGCAGCAGCCAAATCGCTCACTCACAACTTTAATGCCAGTAGCTCACAAAGTAGAATTTTTGCTCACAAGACTCCACAGCTTAGAGGGAGCATTGGTCACAGATGCAATATGGGTTGGGTCCAGACTTTACCGAGTGGAGGGTGTGGATGGGCTTTTACCTTCCCCTTCATTTTCTGTAGGAGTGATATTTGCTGATTTCCCCTCCTACATTTCAGACTCCTCATTGTTTTGACAGCCCTTTGAATTTCAGGAGCAGGCTGTTTTGTTTTACTTTTTTCCCCAGGAGAGTATTGGGAAAGGCAGCTAAGATTCAGAGTATATAGCATTGAATTTGTGAAAGCTGAGATCCAGTCTGTTCATATGTAACTTCTCATACACTGGAATACATGCATATTCTTTCTGTCTGAATAGCATTGCGTGCTTTTTCTCCGCCAACCATGCCTTGACCTAGATAGCTGAGGCTGGCCTGATCTCGGAAGCTAGGCAGGGTCGATCCTGGCTAGTATTTGGATGGGACACTGCTAAGGAAGTCCAGGGTTGCTATGCAGAGCCGAGCAATGGCAAAACCACCTCTGAAAGTCTGTGACCTGATGACAAAACCCCCCCCCCCCCGCCACCCCATGTATTTCAGTTTTAATTGCTTTTTGGCTATTAGAAAACTGATTGAAATTTTTTTTGTCATGGCATATGGTACACTTCAAAAACTTGCTAAGTCTTAAATCCAGCATACTGAATGAGATCACAGTCCATTAAGGGCATCAGAAAAGTTTGGCTTAAAATGT
>NW_015205300.1:0-982 GCF_001447785.1 Gekko japonicus | reverse complement strand
GCCTCAGTGACCTCCATATTTGACTTGTGCACCCCAAAACTTAACTCATAGAAGCGAAGCTAGAGCCTAGACGATCTGGTAACTGTGGGGAAGGTTTATAGTTTCAAATAAACCTGGCTCCCCCAAAATCATAGGAGTTCGTATGGGACCCTTGGTTGATAGAAATGGCCTGTCCTAGTGAGTTGCTTGAGGAATTATTGGCAGAAGGAAAAAGCTACAGTCTGTAGGACAACATTGATTTTGACATTGGCCCTCTTGGCATACACATACCCAACAGTGTGCGGGTTGCTTTGCTAGAATGGAGTCCAACAGCTAGTGGGCAGGGCCTGTTTTGTGTGCCTTTGCTACCCAGTGGGAACCTCTCTTCCCAGCAAGGTGCTGCCCTGGTTTGAAAGACCATGTAATTTTTGCCAAGTGTTCTGGCAGAGCGTATAAGTGCCAGAACTTGGTGCTTCAGGGTGGATGCCAGGCTGAGGGTATATTCTGGATAAAAAAGATAAAGGTTCCCTTGCTCGAAAGCCAGTCAAATTCAACTCTAGGGTTGCGGTGCTCATCTCCATTTCAAAGCCGAAGAGCCAGCACTGTCCGAAGACATTTCCGTGGTCATGTGGCCGGCATGACTAAACACCAAGACGCATGGAACGCTGTTACCTTCCCACCAAAGTGGTACCTATTTATCTACTTGCAATTTCTTGCTTTCGAACTGCTAGGTTAGCAGGAGCTGGAACTAGAGACGGGAGCTCACTCCATCATGCGGCACACTCGGGTCTCAAACTGCTGAACTACCGACCTTCCACAGCCTGCAGTTCAGCGTCTTAACCACTTGAGCCACCGCAGCTCCTGTATTCTGGATAGGAATTACAAAATTAATGGTAATCCTTCTGACTGCTAACTGTACAGACATGACATTTCCTTCTCCAGCCTGGTTGATGTACAAGATGTGTGTTAAAAGTCTGGCACTGAAGACATGTGGTGGTCCTGT
>NW_015205299.1:0-976 GCF_001447785.1 Gekko japonicus | reverse complement strand
ATGGACCCAGGGTCTGATTCAGTATAATTTTTTTATATGACCCTAAACAATTCTACCATAACCTGTGCACAAGACATATTCAATGCAACAATCGATTAGAACAATTACAAAGATTAGAGGAAGCGATAATAATTCTCTAACCTCCACCTGAAGGAGTGTATAATAAAGGAACCAAGTTCAAACCAACTGTCCTTAAGGCGTAACGGTGATATATTGTTCACAAAGCCACTGGCGATGGTCTTTAGGACCGCAAGAAATACATTGGCTGTTAAATTACTATTGTTTCCCGTGATCCTCGGAATTGTTCTAATTGATTGTTGTGTTGAATATGTTTGGTTATGGTAAAATTGATTATGGTTATATGGAGGAGGAGGAGGAGGAGGAGATTGGATTTATACTCCGCTCTTCAGTCGGAGTCTCAGAGCGGCTTACAATCTCCTTTCCCTTCCCCTCCCCACAACAGACAATCTGTGATGTTGGTGGGGCTGAGAGAGCTCTGACAGAACTGTCCTTGAGAAAACAGCTCTTATCAGAACTATGACTTGCCCAAGGTCATCCAGCAGCTGCAAGTGGAGGAGTGGGGAATCAAACCCGGTTCTCCCAGATTAGAGTCCGCGCACTTAACCACGACACCAAACTTGCAAAAATCAGAAGTCACATTAACTCATTGTTGATACAGTTTTATTGTCGTCACACAGTGGAATAACATTGTTGGTTATCGTTTGACAACTGTGGATTCTTGTTCGGGTGCTGATTCGGCACGAGTCGGCTTCCGGTGTTCAAGGAGGGAGTTGAACCTGGGCGGCCCCAGTCCAACACTCTTAAGCCTTGTATCCCACTAGCGATTGTGTATTTTCTGGTATCTTTGCCCAACTTCTTCATCACCGCTGAAGCAAATAAGGACTGTCTACCCCATATGACCACTCCGGTCATCTTTGGAGAACCTCCTTTGGGTGCCCCCACCATCTGAGGCTGG
>NW_015205298.1:0-903 GCF_001447785.1 Gekko japonicus | reverse complement strand
CAGATCTCAGAAGCTAAGTAGGGTCGTCCTTGATTAGTAGTTGGATTAGTAGTTGGATGGGAGACCACCCAGGAAGACCACCTCTGGATGTCTCTTGCCTTGAAGACCCTACGGGGTCCCCATGTGTCAGCTGTGACTTGACAGCACTTGAACACTCACACATTTCCCTTAGAGGGACTTATTTGTATATGTGGCAGACAGTTCTGTCACATCAAACGTGATTTGACCCTCAGTCAATATTGACATTGTTTTATCTCTGTTTTACTAGTGTTGTGTGACCCTCCCCTTCCTTGGACAGTGGTACTCCGCTGTGTACAGAGTGTGCGTTTGCAGTGGCTTCCAAACAGCTTTCATCAAAGATGGACTGGCCGTGTAACTTACAGGGAGTGTTCCCACTGGGCCACCGTGCTAGAAGTCTTCTGGTGACCAAGCCCCAGCAACTCTGCCATTGCCTTAGAGGCCACTTGGCTCAGTGGCTCAGTGGTAGAGCATTTGCTTGGCGTGCAGACAGTCCCAGGTTCAATTCTCAACATCACCTGTTAAAAGGATCAGGTGGTGGCCTGGAAGAGCTCAGTTTGAGAGCCTCTGCCGTCTGAGTACACAATACTGACCAACGGTCTAATCCAGTACAAGGCAGTTTCGTGTGCGTGTGACCCTTTATTGGTAGTTGGTATCAGTCCACCACCCGTCTCCTCCTGCACTGCTGCCATTTTGTGGGCCAGTGTCCATTGCTGCCACCGCCACTGCCGAATTCAGTAGCCCCTGAAATGGTGGCTGGTAGGGACTGCTCGGCTGTTCTTCATCTGGGGCCATTTTCATTTCACAGTCTGCTCCTGATGCATTCAGTATCATCACCTGTGGTTTTCTGTAATGCGCTATGATGGAGAGCAGCCTGTGCTGATG
>NW_015205297.1:0-890 GCF_001447785.1 Gekko japonicus | reverse complement strand
CTTTTCCACACTGATATCTAAGATACACCAGTTGCATATTGCAATGTGATTGACAAATGCAGCTGAGATGACTGAATCCTAGAACGCCAGGTGAAGCCATGGAGCCGACAAATAAGATGGGTTTGCTGATAGATATTGAGTCTGTGAGCAGACACAAGTCTTGAAAGGGTCAGTTCATGTGTTTTAAAGTCCTTATGGCCACCAGAAGGACTTTCGTAAGAATATAAGAAAAGCCCTGCTGGATCAGACCAAGAGTCCATCTAGTCCAGCATCCTGCTTCACATAGTGGCCAGCAGGTGAGTTGTGGGTTCTCCTTCATTCCTGCATGTGGAGAAGGGGATTCAGGTGCTGAAGCCAGTGCTCTTCGTGACAGGAAAGTAGGACAAGGACCTTGAGAAATTTATTTGTGTCTGTGGTGCTCCCAGAGTAATACAGACAGATCAGGGCATGAATTTAGAGCATTTTGGCTCACAAGAGCCTTCTTCAGAGGGCAAATAGTACAAAATACAACATGCAACAAAGTCCCTGTTACACTGGCAAGGCAGTAAACAATTGTTATAGGACCAAAAATTGAACGTTCCAATCTGGAATTGAATTGCATACAAAATGTTTTTTTGCTTGTGGGCCACAAATGTATCTGGCCTTGTGTCAGAAGCAATTGCATATTTTGGAGATAGTAATAGTATCAATATGTACCTTCCAGTTTAGGTCCTAAACTTGTGAGCTGAAACGCATCAGGTCATATGTTGTTCTTTTTTTGTGCATTTGTCACATTGAAGATTTTATGAGGTTTTATTTAGGCCCCTACAAGGTTTTCGTATGTTTTTGAAGTAAGCACGAGTACTTTTGTCTATACCTTTTATGTTTTTAACTTTTGGCCCTTAACTAGT
>NW_015205296.1:0-913 GCF_001447785.1 Gekko japonicus | reverse complement strand
AGAATAAAATGGCATTTTAGACTTGAATACAGAGGGCATTTCAATAAAATATGAGAGATGGTACTTTTTATCAAGGGAGCAAGAGCAAATTCTATCAGAGTAGGGAAGATGCAAAAAGCATCCTCTCTTGACCACCATTGAATGGGAACAAATGAAGTAAACTGGTTTCATTTAGGAGGAAGAAACAAATCTCAGTGTATTGAAGTGCATTATTCAGACATCACAACAATTTATGTATTTATTACATTTATTCATCGCCTAATCCCCATGATCGTGGGGCTCTAGGCTATGTACAAATTTTAAAACCATATAAACATAAAAACCGTATCCAGCAAATTATCCAGTAACTAGAGCAAGTGTCTAAAATTTCTTGTATTTCCCTCCCGTATCTGGTCTGTGGGTCCTTCACATGCATAGGGAAGGGAGTAAGTGCCATAAGGAGTAGAGGATCCAGGTAGGATGCTAGCCATGATGTAAAACCATTGCTGTCCTCAACCAAATGCCTGGTGGAACATCTCTGCCTTACAGGCCCTGCGGAATTGCATAAGATCTTGCAGGCCCTGGTGTTATTTGGCAGAGAGCTCTGCCAGGTTAGATCTAACCCAAGACGTCTTCAGTCCTGGCTTCACGCCGTAATTTGTTCATGAGACTGGAACTAAGGACGCCAAGAGGCCTGGGGGGGGAAATGTCCTGTCCCTTTGACCGAGGCTTAATGTGCAGAAATGAGCCCTGGAAGCTTTTCATGGCATGGAAACATCACCAGGTAAATAACATCACATTAAGCCTCAGGTCTCTGTTAATGGGACAGGATGATTCCCTCCTCCCTCCAGGCAATTTGTCACACTAGACTGGAGTGTACCCGGTGTGTCTTGACACAGCACAACCACAGCCTTCAATAAGTGGCCTCCATTTC
>NW_015205295.1:0-906 GCF_001447785.1 Gekko japonicus | reverse complement strand
AACAAAGTTCAATTGAGAATGTGGGGTACGGGTGTTTATAATATTTTTTTAAGTAAGGAAAACCATGAAATAAGCCTGACAGGAATTTGAGGGATTACAGTGGCAGCAGGAAGTGCACATCGGGTTTTATTGGTGGATTTTGAATTTTCCCCAAGTTTTGATTCACTACTTTTTGTCAAAGTAGTATCAGTAGGAGTAGTCCTGATCAGTGGACGACAGTATGCATAGTCACAAGACGACTGGTTATGAGTCATTCTACTAGGGAACTGGATGCATGCTCCCTCTAATTAGACTGTACATTCAATTGAAGTGCAGTGTAAAAGAATGACATCTGCATTTGGAAGCATAACAAATGTGGATGTGACTGGTCTGTATTGCATTACTTTCAATGGGAAGTTAATTTGGATGTGTGTCTCAATGTGAGGGGACATTCTTGGCTTGACATCCACCCCTCTGCAAACAGTTCTGCACTCTATTAGTAAGGGCTGAGAACAGTTGTTGAAAACAATGTTCATTTCATTAAGGAGGGCTTGTTCATGAAATAAGCTTTCCTGTTTCAGCTCAACACTACTTGAGAACATTATATGGTTGCCAGCTCCAGTATGGAAATTCTTAGAGATTGAGGGGGGCGCAGTGTGTGTGGAAGGTGGAGTTGAGGGAGTTCAACAGGGATGTAATCTCATAGAGCAGAAGTGTCAGACTCGTTTGTTACAAGGGTCGAATCCAGGGGTCCGTTGGGCCTGGAGTGTTGCTGCGGCAGCCCAGGAGCAGGCAGAAATGGCGGGGGTGGCAAGCCCCGCCCCCAGCTGCCCGCTCCTGACTCGCACTCCTTCTCTATGGAGTCGCACCGCAGCAGTGGTGCAATCTTTCCATTATGTTCTATGGCCCCATTTAAACTTTAAACCC
>NW_015205294.1:0-918 GCF_001447785.1 Gekko japonicus | reverse complement strand
GATATTTATATTCTGTATTCCCCTCCCCCTCCTTGGGGACTTGAAGCTGACCTCCCCAGTCTCCATCCCCAAATCTGTCATGGATCAGCCAGGTACAGCCAACCCTGAAGAGGCAGAGGACTCTGCGGAAGGGGAAGGGGCAGGCAAAGGAGTTTCTATCTCACAGTCCGTTGCAGATGACCTGCTGCAGAAAGCCACTGCGACTCTGCCAAGTAGTGATTCACAGTATGACAGTAGCTTCTCAGCTGTTCATGCCCATGGCTCAGAACCAGAGCGCATTCCACCACCCACCTCACATCCCTCGTCTCCGGAACCATTGGAAGATGGAGAGAGGAGGGTCCATCATGAGATGCAGGAAATAAGCCAGAGTGCATGATTAGCAGCCTCAGAGACACCTGGGTCTAGATAGTAAGGAGGAGAGTGCATGCACCTGCATGATGCAACCCAGCTGTGAGATGAGCATCTCTGCCATAAAGGGTGAAGAGAGGGAGAGGCTGGCTGTGGAAGGAATGTGTCATATTACTCCTGACATCACTGCCACTGACCCTGCCTCTGTCTTGTGACTTCAACTCTTTGGACTGTATCTGGACCTCAATTTTTGGATTTGCCCTGAACCTGTTCCTATTGCTGACTCTGTGTACAACCTTGGAACTGAACTCTGATCACACCATGCCAGACCGTGACTGCGCCTTGCCTTGCTAGCACCTTAGCTTTACTATCCAGTCCTGTGCCTAGTGTGTATCGGAGTGAAATCCCCAAGAGTTTCCTACCACTCCATCCCCTGCCAGTGGACAAGAGGGGACCTGGCAACCTTAATTTAGAGCAAGCCAACCCCCAGCGGTGGCACTGCAGCTCAGGGATTTGTCTCAAACTTGGCTGATGTCTGTGGAGGTCTGGGAGGCAATGATGGGCATAAGC
>NW_015205293.1:0-905 GCF_001447785.1 Gekko japonicus | reverse complement strand
GAGACTCTGCCATCGTTTTAGCCAACTCGATGATTCCTTCCAGTCGTGGACTCTCCACTCGTTTCGCTTTTAAGAATTTTTCCTTCTCTGTCCTCTTCCCCGCCATCTTTTTCTATTGTTTACCTTTGCCAAACTTTGTGAAGTCTCTGAATATGCGCTCACATGCTCGTATGTGCCTTGGTAAGTCTTTCCAACAGTTTTCACCGCTTTTACTTCCGCTCCCCACCGATCTTGCTTTTGAGTTTATGCGTATGGGAGGGGCTCCTCCCCCGCTCGCTTTACTCTCCAGTTCGTAGGGTGGGGGAGCTTTCTTTTTAACTTAGCTAAGCCGCTCTAAGTCGACTCACGTTCATTCGGTCATCTGACCTCGCTTTGCCTCATTTTCAGCCACTTGATCTCCAGAGCTTGTCCCGGTCAGCATCACTAGATCCGTGCGGACACTCGGCAGAGGGACCATGGGGATGGAGAAGCGCTCAATTGCCCAGCATCTCGCTGGCAAAGAGGCGACCTCTCAAGAGTCCCTTGGCCAGGAGCCTTTTGCCAGGCTCCTGGGGGGGTGCGATGCATGGCCCCCCTCCTTTCTGCCAGTGCACAGCTTCACCCCCGGGAGGTCCAGGAGGTGCAGCTGCTTAGCGTGCTGCCATAAACCGGAAGTCTGAAGTATCTTCTTACAACATCCAAAGCAGACCAACGGTACTGACGCATAAGACTAGCATTCTATTATCATATCAGATTTTAACACAGTATTTTAATGTTGTCTTTATTACCGATGTATATTTTAGCATTTTATCTGTTTGTAAGCTGCCCTGAGCCGGCTTTGGCCGGGAGGGTGAGATAAATGTTTGATAAATAAATAAATAAATATTGTTAGGACCCAAAGATTATAGCAGAGATTCCGAAGTACG
>NW_015205292.1:0-931 GCF_001447785.1 Gekko japonicus | reverse complement strand
TTTTTCTACAAAAAGAGCCCTGCCTTTGCGAGCCTGGGACTCTGCCAGTTATCCATCCCAAGAGGTCCCAATGGGCTGCAGCTACTGATATCTGATGCAAGCTACCACAAAGCAGGAAGGCTGGTAAAATTGGAGCCTCTGGTGTCCCATGTCTCCAGTTAGTGACGGAATGGTTTGGAAAATATGTTTCACCAAGGGTGGGCATGGAGAAGGCAAGTTTGGGAGAGGAGCAGAGAGAGAGAACACTGAAGGGGGGGAGTCCTTAAGAGACCAGGAGAAGGAAGAAGAAGAGATTGGATTTATACCCCACCCTTCACTACCTGAATGAGTCTCGCAGTGGTTTACACTCTCCTTTCCCTTCCCCTCCCCATAACAGACACCCTGTGAGGTAGGTGGGGCTGAGAGAGCTCTTTTCAGAAATGTTCTTGAGAGAACAGCTCAGAGAGGACTTGTGACTGACCCAAGGTCCCACCAGCAGCTGCATGTGGAGGAGTGGGGGAATCAAACCCCCATATTAGAGTCTGCACTCCAAACCACTACACCAAACTGTCAAGAAAAAAAAGAGAGAGAGCAGGAGGGAAGGACCCGTGGAGGAGGTGGCAGTGTGGTGTAATGGTTAGAGTGTTAGACTAGGATCTGGGAGACCCAGGTTCGAATCCCCACTCTGCCACAGAAGCTTGCTGGGTGACTTTGGGCCAGTGACATGGTCTCAGCATAACCTCCCTCACAGGATAATACGGAGGAGAGGAGAACGACGGTGGCCATTTTGGGTCCCCGTTGGAGGTAAAGGCAGGGTATAAATGAAGTAAATAAAGAAATAGCCAACTGGGTCAGGAGAAGGGAGCAGCTCCTGGCTTCAGCAACATACACAAGACAGAAGCTGCAAATACGCCACGCAGATGTAATATCCAAATTGCAAGATGTGATAGTC
>NW_015205291.1:0-1121 GCF_001447785.1 Gekko japonicus | reverse complement strand
CAAGACCCTCTTCCCCATCGCTCTGCCCTACGTTCTCTCTCGGCCTGCTCTCTTGACAGGAGAAACGGCGCTTGGCAAGCCACAGTGAGCAGCAGAGGACCAAAGAAAGGCGAGGCCGGATCCCCAGTCTGCGGAACAACCCTGCCCTGCTCATGCTGGACCTCAACGGTACGAAGGTGCAGGGTGGGAAAGGGGAGGAGGGGCTGGAAAAGGGCAGGACGGTCCTCAAGCCCGTCGCCCGCAAGGCTCTGCCCACACAAGGGCCGACGACGCCACTTCTTCCTTGGTTTGTGTGTTTGTTTGTGTGTGTGCCTGGAAGTCATGGTTCTGGCGACCCCTACTGGGGGCTTGGACGTTTGTCAGAGAGGTGGCTCGATTAGCCTGTCTCTGCGTCCCGCCTCTGGTATTCCTTGGAGGTCGCCCTGCTTGGCTTCCGAGAACATAAGAACGTAAGAGAAGAACAGGCCCATCCAGTCCAACACTCTGTATCCCACAGTGGCCAGAAATACCAGTGCCATCAGGAGGTCCACCAGTGGGGCCAGGACATTAGAAGCCCTCCCACTGTTGACCCCCCCCAAGCACCAAGATGACAGAGCATCACTTGCCCCAGAGTCCCTATCTATACCTTGTGGCTAATAGCCACTGATGGACCTCTGCTCCATATGCTTATCTAATTCCCTTTTGAAGCCGTCCATGCTTGTAGCCGCCACCACCTCCTGTGGCAGTGAATTCCATGTGTGAATCACTCTTTGGGTGAAGAAGGACTTCCTTTTATCCGTTCTAACCCGACCGCTCAGCAATTTCACGGAGTGCCCATGAGTTCTTGTATTGTGAGAAAGGGAGAAAAGGACTCCTTTCTCTACCGGCTCTGTCCCACGCAGAATCCGACACTTATACTGAGATCTGATGAGATCCGGCTTTCCTGGGCTATCCAGGTCAGGGCTGACGGAAGCCACTCCCGTTGGGTCGGATCAGATCCCCGAAGGTGCGCTGCTTGAGGCTGTGCTGGAGTTAGGGCTGCCAGCGCTGGGGAATCCCTGGAGATTTGGAGGCGGAACCTGGAGCGGGTGGAGTTGAGAGAGGGGAGATGGCTTGGTGCGGCAGAGTGCCCTGGAGCCAGC
>NW_015205290.1:0-926 GCF_001447785.1 Gekko japonicus | reverse complement strand
TTTTCTACAACAAGACCCCTGGTGTCACCATTTTGCCCCACAGATTGACTGAAGACAAAGATTTCGTGCAGCAGCTCTACTGCAACAGCATGCTTCCCCCCATAAGTCAGAGAAATGAAGGTTCTTCTTGGCTGTAGCTTAAAAATGAAAGCCCCAGGGCCCTGAGGAACCATGCTCAGAACGAGCTGTTGTGTGCAAGATTTCAAACAAAGCAGGAGCATACTGTGCACCATCCAGAAAAAAATCCCCACACAAGAACAGCCCTGGTGGTGTGTATATAAAAGTCCCCACTTGTGAAGATTTTCCATTTGCTTCCATTCAACAGGAAGGCCGCATCCACACGGACAAAGAAAGAGTAGCACAGGGACAGTCCTTCCATAAAAGTAAACAAGCAAGCATCTATTTACTTCCTCTGTATCCCACCTTTCCTCCCAAGACAGTCCTAAAGTGGCTTACATCATTCTCCTGTCCTCCATCTAGTCCTCACAGCAGCCCTGAGAGAGTGTGACTGGCCCAAGTTCACCCACTGAGCTTCCATGGCAGAAGTGGGGATTTGAACCTGGTTCTCCCAGATACTAGTCCCACGCTCTTAGCCACTCCCCTCCACTGGCTCTCCATGCACCCGCTTAGAATGCTTGTGGGAATCTCTGGATCAAGTGGAGAAGCGAAAGACTGCTATGAATTTAAATTGTCCTCTTTTTATGTTCGTCCTGTGAGGAAATTGGACCTCCGGTTGATTTCTTGTTCTTCCATTAGACATAGAACTTTGGTTAAGGTTTCATATTAAAGATCTAGGCCTGCAAATGGATTGAAGAGATCAAAAGGGAAACATCTGGGGCTTTGTCATGAGAAAGTTGTTAAGTCTGACCTGGTGACTTTGCATAACAGTGATAAGGAGACACATACCTCACAGTGTCTATGAGGAT
>NW_015205289.1:0-926 GCF_001447785.1 Gekko japonicus | reverse complement strand
ATCTTCTTAATGTTGTACAAGACTTGACATTGGTCTGGCACTTTATCATACCTAAAAATCTTGGGAAGGTGGTAAGATTTCAGCAATGTTGTTGTCATATGAAAATATTTGTCAATGTGGGTAATAATATTTGCAAAGTGAAAGGGATGCAATGCACACATAAATTAATAAACTTTATCTTACTCTAAATAGTGTATGAATCACTTCCACATATAGATACACCATGGGTTAAGTATATAAACTGACACATCCCTACATGGGGAGGTAGATATATTTAGCAATCATTTGTAGATTTTGTACATTCGTTCTAAAGAAGGCGTAAGTACCCTGGTGATTAACAGGTTAACAGAATGACAGTGAAGGGTAGAACACCATTCACTGATTATCTGATAATTTTAAGTATTTGAATGAAACAAGAATTAATCTTGCTTTTTAAAAGTGACTTTTACACACCAAGTATCCGAATCCCACTGCAGCAAACACACGTATTCTCAGCTTCTATAAATCTGATCAGTCAGGTAAAATTTTAGCATCCTGAAAAGCTCAGCGTTTATTTTACAGTGTTGTGACCGTAAAGGTATTCTTAGTTTTCCCAGGTCCCATCCAGTGTTCCCTCTAAGCTGAGTTAGTGTGAGCTAGCTGACAGCTTTTTAGCCTACGGCTCACACATATTTATCTTAGCTCAGGAAGGGCTTCAGAGCAGACTAATTTATGCAGTAGCCAAATCGCTCGCTCACAACTTTAATGCCCGTATCCCACAAAGTAGAATTTTTGCTCACAAGACTCCACAGCGTAGAGGGAGCATTGGTCCCATCTGCAGAGCAAGAACAGGCCCTTCATAGAAATTCACTGAGAGAGCTGTTGCCCTCCATGCATGACAAAAGCAGAATAAATAAGTTATTTGATACAGACCATGGAATTCAGTT
>NW_015205288.1:0-913 GCF_001447785.1 Gekko japonicus | reverse complement strand
TTGGCGTCTCTTATGTTCTTATGAATGGTTGAGAACATGAATGCAACCAGTTCCACCCAGTATCCATAACCTGATAAACACCAATGAGAGGCCCTCAGGATTTGACTTGCCATGTAAAGTATGGAAAATGGCTAACAGAATATGAACAAGCTTTAGCAGTTGTGCACATCTGTTGTTTAAATGGGGGAGAATACCAGGATCTGAATGTGATTGTGGTGCAGCCTGCCAAACTATTTTCTATCTGTCACATGAATGTGAGTGTCATGCTTTCCAGGGAGATGTGATGGAGCTCTTTGAACTCTCCCCAGCTGCAACTGAGTGGATTAAAAATCTAAAGAATCTAAATATTCTTATTTAGGGGGATTGCACAATTGGTCTGCATACCCATATCAACTTGGTTATATATTTTATATTATTATATACTTTCTGTGTTTAACTCTGCCATACAATATATGAATAATAAATTAATGTAAACATTATCACAATGTACATGTTAACCATTTACAGTGGAATCCTAAACAGGTCTAATCACAATCTTACTCAGGTCATTTTGAAATAATGAAGAAGTCTGAGATAACTAGCTGTTTTTAAAGCAGTCTCTCAAAGGGAAAAAAGCCATTTGTAATAATTTGTTATTCATTTTCCATTATAGAAACAATAATAACAAAATAAAAATGGAAAAAATTGGATTTATAAGAAGGCTTATAAGGAGGATATTGTTTTGCTCTTAACTATAAGGTGAATAGGTTAATTAAATAAAACCTAAGGGGAGGGGAATAACAGAACGTAATAAAAGGCTTTTGCACAGCTAAGTGGCACTTGTGTTGAGGAGCTTCCCAGACCTTGGTCAGTCAGGCTCAGGGATTTCAGATGTTCTTTTCCCGAACTCTCTGTTGTTCTGCTGGGTTTGCCC
>NW_015205287.1:0-914 GCF_001447785.1 Gekko japonicus | reverse complement strand
CAGAAGTCGCCATGACTTCCAGGCACAGGAAAACATATATATTCACAAAAATGCAAAAATACCAAAATAAAAAGACATTCCGTTAAACCAAGTTTCAGACCAAAACACTGAAGAGTTGCTATTAGTTACACTATTAGTCACTCCCTTTCATTTAGCAGTTGGCCCTGCCTCCTGTAACAACCATTTGGTGCTTGGCCCTGCCTCCTGCAGCAAAAATATTTTGTGATTACAGCCACTGCTGAGCCAGAATTCCAAAGAACCACATCACCAATCTGAAATTGACTAGATGGCTGTTACACTCGGGATGAAGTGTTGTTGAACTGTGGTCCCGGTCACATGTAGAATTTGCCACGCGATAGGGAAGAATGTTGGGCGGATTTTAAGGGTGCGATCACACGGAAACATCTGGCAAGTATCCTGCCCCCGTCGGCAATCTGTATCGCCTGGCCAAAGAAGAAAGATACCAGGGGAAGTGCACCATTTTCTGGGAAACACGGGGCGCGGGCGGGTATCAGATCGCGGAAGCACTGATATCCCGTCGCATCCGGTGGTATGCGCGCAAACGCGGAACTGCGCATGCACACAAACGCGTACTGCTGAATTGCCTCACCCTTCACCTCGCCCTTCTTTGCCACGCTTCACCATCGACGTGTGACCGCAGCTGACGGCATGTGTACGGAGCCTTGGGGGAAACGTCTGATCGCGATACCACACTTCATTTTGCTCCAGAACAAAATGCCCTTCGCCCCCGGATTATCTCGCTCGTGTGACTGGGACCTGTTATGTGTATTTACTGAAGGCTTTGGTTCCATTCAAGCGGTCCTGACGAAGATCAAGGAAACTCATTGTGTGTTGGCCGCCTGGAATCTTTTTTGGAACTTTGTAATTAGGACTTTTCACACTGAGGTGTTCTG
>NW_015205286.1:0-923 GCF_001447785.1 Gekko japonicus | reverse complement strand
TACCAAAGCAGGTTGGGTGAAACCCACAGTGGAATAGGAATGCCAGCCTCAATGTAGGACCTGGGGATCCCCCAGAATTACCAGTTATCTCCAGACTATAGAGATTAATACCCCTGAAGAAAATGGATGTTTGGAGGGTGAACTCTATGGAGTTCTACCCCACTGAGGTCCCTGTAAGTGACATCACACCTCTCTAGGACTCCTAAAGAGGCATGATCTCAGTTCTGGGTTTTTGCCAGATGTGATGTCATGTCATCACTGATGGACAACCTCCCATGTTTGGGCTGTGAAGGGTGCCCCTAATGATGAGAATCCAAGAACTGCCAGTTTGGAGACTGATCACAGCAGAACTCCCTCTTTGACTTTCTTTTGTGCTCCCTACCTTGGTAGTGTTCTTTGAATCCATAAATATTCATAGCAGATTTGGAGATCTTCCATGTGTTCCAGGAAGCCTCCTAATACATGCCTTGTTAACATATGTTCTTCCTCGTATCTGTAGCATTTGCCTTTTAACTTGCCCTTTGGACAGTTAATTGTCTTGAAAGCACTGGACTTTTTTCAATAAATACTGTTTTGCACAATTTTGAATTTTTCCATTTCCCTTTTCAATGAATTAATTCAATGTCAAATATTTTTTCACATTATTTGTAATAAGTCCACTATCATAGAATCATAGAGTTGGAAGGGGCCATACAGACCATCTAGTCCAACCCCCTGCTCAGTGCAGGACCAGCCTAAAAGGGGAGACTGTTCCACTAAGTGAAATTTCCAGTGAGATTATTTAAACGAGAGAGAATGCTTAAAGAGTTTGTCAAAGGGGGAAAACAAACCCAGAGTGCTCTAAGAAATTTGAGTGGAGTTCTTCCACAAATTGGAATTCCCCTCAGTGTCCCGTTTATTTTTGCTTTTAAAAGTAAAGGCAA
>NW_015205285.1:0-921 GCF_001447785.1 Gekko japonicus | reverse complement strand
AGAAAGAGGAAGGCCAGGTCACGTCCCTGTCGATGTGCAATGTTCCTTCCAGCATGAACAGGAAGTGATGGGTAACACTCTGGTGTCTGGGCAAAAGTTCTACGGTAGAAGTCATTCTTACCAGAGAGTTTTCATGCAAACACCGGAGTATTGTGCCGATGGTGCAGAGCGATGATGTCACTTATGTTGCACACCGGAAGTGTTATGTTGCACACATCACCGGTGACATTGCCTGGGCCTCCCTTCCGTTCCTGGTAAGCCTCCCCTATCGCCTGCCGGTTTCCAGGAGGGAACCAACCTCCAACACATCTATTTCCCCCACAGGAACTGATCTCTGTTGTCAGGAGACCAATTGTAGCACTGGGAGATCTCCAGGCCTCACCTGGATGTTGGCAACCCGACCCCTTGATCCCAGTCACCTTTGCCCTGACGTCTGGTAACCTGGGGCTGAGGCACCAACATACTCCTGACAGTCAGGTAACCCTCACGGGGGCCAGTTTGGTGTAGTGGCCAGCCACCTGAACATACGAAGGTGCCTTCTACTGAATCAGACCCTTGGTCCGCTCAAATCTGTATGGGCTACTCAGAGTCTGTTCAGACGGCTCTTTAGATCCGCCACAGGCATTATTCACTGGTGGATTAAAAATGCACGACCAGACACAAACATCTGGGAAACGTCCCTGTTCCGTGGACATCCCGTTTTTCCACACCTCCTATCCGGACTTAAAAGACAGTACTTTGAATCTAGAGTTTTCCGGACCCGACGGGACAACGATGGACTTTCACCTGTCTGATAATTCCAGCAGTGCACAATCCTCCCATCAAGGTGGTCTGACATCAGACCATCCTGAGCGGGCATGATTTAAAAAAAACAACAACCACCCAATATGCGCTTAAAAATGTAAAGGTTCCCTTGCTCGA
>NW_015205284.1:0-917 GCF_001447785.1 Gekko japonicus | reverse complement strand
CATTAATTATACATCCGCTTGGGGGGGGGACAGAAAAGCTCTGAAGTTCGGCCATCCAATAAAAAGGTTTTACAGAAAATGATACAAAAAAAATGAAACAACGATAGATTTTGTATCCCACTAAAATACCGTTAAGGGATGGAATAATCAGGGCCAGTTCGATGCAGGCCCGTAGCTACAGTGGGGCATTTCGGGGCCTGGCCCCACGACTTCCTGACAAGGCCCCACAACTTCCAGCCCCCAGCTCTCTAGGGGCCTCCCAGCAGACTACCAACTCTCTGGGCTGCCCAGAAGACTCCCTACTGCCTCCCCTTCCCAAAGCATGGCTTGCTTCCTCGGGTAGGCAGGCAGAGTGCAAACGCCGCCAAAGTGGTTTTTTAAAAAATGTTATTTTATTTTGTGACATCAGTGCCCCCTGACTTATTTAAAGCCCCCCCCATTACAAAAGTCTGGCTACGGACCTGGTTCGATGGAAGATAAATTCCGTGTGAATAAGGATGGAGGTGTGGGAGGAGCCGTGACTCTGTGGTAGAGCATCTTCTTTGTATGCAGAAGGTCTCAGGTTCGGTCCCAGGTTCGATCCCTGGCATCTTCTGTTAAAAGGATTGGGTGATGTGAAAGGCCTCCTTTGACCTTCACACCCCCGTTGGCACCATTTACTGGTCTCATTCTCTCACCCTGTTGAGGGCTTTTGACATTTCCCCCCCTAAAAATCAGTAGTTTCTATAGATCAGGAGTGGCCAAACTTGCTTAACGTAAGAGCCACATAGAATAACCGTCAGATCTTTGACAGCCGCAAGACATGAACAAATATTACACATTTTTACTGGGAAACATGCAGGTTTGCATTTTGTTAACATTAAATGAGGCCTCCAAAAATAACGACATAAGCGGTAAAAGCAGATATTGATGATGAT
>NW_015205283.1:0-919 GCF_001447785.1 Gekko japonicus | reverse complement strand
GCAGAAAACTGTAGTCTGAAAACTGTAGTCTGAAAACTGTTGTTTTTAGTTGTCTGTGTTCTGTTTTTATGGTTTATTTTTATGTTGTGTTTCTTCTAATGCTTGGTTTTTATTAATACATTTTAATTTAAAAAACATTTTATTTTGTAAGCCGCCTTGAGCAGGTTCAAGGAGAAGCACTTTCTAATAAGTAAATAAATCTCATCTTCTACTGGTGTCTTAATTTATAAAGCAGAAATCTATTTTCAATGCCCTCCTCTAAGTTTCTGGGAAATATATTAGTGAAGGACCAGGGAAGAACTTTGTAGAAGCTCACTTGTTACATTAGTTCATACACTGGAAACATCAGTTCATACACTGTAGGTAGTTTTCAGTAAAAATCACTTGAAGTTCATGTTGCCCACCATGATTAAAAGTCATATTCATTCAAACCTGGAAGACTTTCCAGTCTCCCTACAACTGCATCCTACCTGATTAAACCAGTTATCCCATATGATGGCGTCCTCATCAATGGTGAATGCTTGGTCTGGGGGAATGTGTGTATCCATCCTCCCAACCTTCACTCTCCGAAAGGACTGGTTTGATGAAAAAATCCAGTTTATAATATCAAATCCAGATATCAACTCCCCATTGTGGTCAAAAGAAACCTCATCACCAGCGCTGTTGTTAAATGAGACACCTCTCAGAAAGTGATGAAGCTATATGGAAAAGGAAAAGGCCACAATTTGCAAAGGGCACCATGTGTTGGTTGGTCTTTCAGACTGAACTTAAGAAACAACTGGCCTGCATGCATTCCATTTATTCTGAATACAGTTTACCTCAAACATAAAGATAACTCAAGACTTTTTTTTTAACATACTTCCCCGTTAAACTTCATTTTCTCTGGAAGTCTCATTTAAAAGTACTGAGTCATTCAACA
>NW_015205282.1:0-927 GCF_001447785.1 Gekko japonicus | reverse complement strand
ATTCTACTTTGCTCTGGCCGTGCGTTGTACCACTGAAAGGCGCTGTTGACTTTTGGCTTAGCGTCAGACGGAACAGTGGAAAAAGAGGGTTGAAGTCCCTCCCCCAGTGAGAAAGAGGGATGAAGAGGGGTGCAGTTTTCCCTTCCCAGTCTCCAGCTTTTAAAAGAAAAGGCCTTCAAAGCTATTTCTAAGCTGTGCACGATAAAGGTTGAAGGAAACCTTCCCGGTCTCTGCTCTCTCCAGTAAACTAACAAGCTGAATCTTCAGCCGCTGGAAAAGCAAACCCACACTGCCCCCCCTGCCTCTCTCGAGATTGCATTCCAGAGTGTTTACATGCAAAATGGCCTGCTTCTCTATCTCTGCCATCCCTACTTTGATGCAAAGTTCCCCAGGCTAACAGACGATCCGATCGTTCATCTCAGCTTCTCCTTATGTGCCCGAAACACTGAGAGCAACCCTCCTAACAGGAAAGAAAGCTGTATGCATCAAAGGTCCCCAAAGCACAAACGGGAACCAGCAGATCAGGTTTTTTTTTCAATATCAGCAGTTAAACGGCAGTAACTAAGAGTGGCTCAGGCAACTGCATCTAGTGTGAGCCAGCATAGCAGAGGGTGCAGCAGTCCCCTGGCGGCAGAATTGGGAACAGCAAGGGAAGTAATTTGGAGCAAATCTCTGTGCTCAAACAAACTGACCTCAATGCAGCGGTGTTGATGTGATAGCGCCACCAGTGGGTGGGATCCAGTATTGCAAATTGAACACATTTTAAGACATTTTTAACTTAAAACAAAGTCATGGGAGACGCCAAAACTGACATGGCAGATTCCAAAACTGACTTAAATGGCAGCGCAGAAGCCGAGAATGCATGCACATCAAATAGTCGGAGGAGGAATCTAACCCTTGACATGCGTGAATATTTGCTTATCCAGA
>NW_015205281.1:0-920 GCF_001447785.1 Gekko japonicus | reverse complement strand
CCAATCACTTCTCTCATTCAGCCCACCACGTCTGCCTCTGCCCCTACGACTCCCCCAGCACCTGCAAGGTAATAGTTACATTATCTAGAAGCTTCACAAACTACCGTTCGGTGAGACCATAGTCATCCAAAGGTGTTTACAGCACACTCGGGAGGCTCCTGCATGAGAACTGTTACACGGTAGCAATAACCAAGAAAAGAAGAGAGCCATACCACATCACACACTCACACACACACACCCCACCGTTCCCAGCAGAGAAGATAAACAGGAATGGAAAGGAACAAGGTTACATAAGAACTGTAGAAATACATGAGATTCCATATGGAAATACATGGCAAGCGAGGCCCAAGCTTGACATTCTGTCCATCCCAAGAGCTCCTTTCAGCCCCCGGGCTTGTGAGGGTGTTTTCTATGGAAAGCATGAATCAATTGTTTGGCCCAAACATGATCTTCCCGAACCCACTCATTATGGCTTGGATCAAAATCACGCCATTTTATCAAATAGTATAACCGGCCCCTCTTGGAGTCCAAGATGTCCTCCACCACTTGATGGAGTTCCCCATCCGCCCTCAGAGGAGGTGGGGCTGGGGGTCAAGGTCTCCACATCGAAGGTCCAGGATCCTTCTTCAGCAGACTAAAATGGAAAACAGGTTGAACATGGCGTAAGTTCTTAGGCAAGTCCAGTTCAACAGCCACCTTGTTAATGACATGTAACCCCTTAAAAAGGCCTCACATATTTCCTTCCCAGGTTGCAGGCCCTTCAGATTCTTTGTGGACACATATGCAGAGCCCCCTGGTTGGAAGTCCCACTCCGCTGACCTGCCTGTGTCAGCCTCAGCTTTGTAATCCTCTTTGGCTTTAGCCAGAATCTTTTGAATTAGGGTCCATTGATGAACCAAGTCAGACCACCACACCTCCAA
>NW_015205280.1:0-913 GCF_001447785.1 Gekko japonicus | reverse complement strand
CCGCCTCGTGGCGGTTCCCAGGACACAACGATAACATGCTCTGGAATTTACAAAAGTGCCTGTGATGTCACTACTGTTTTTTACTGGAAGTGACATCAGCATGCTGGCATGTAATTATCCAAATACAATCTTTCCCCAAAGTCAACTTGCTTGCCATTTGTAAGACTCCACCTCCTGGGACACACCCCACACATGTCTAAGTAAAGGGAAGGAGTGGGATTTACAATGTCCTTAGCCTTCTTTCCCCAGCCCTTCATCCACCCTCTGATTGCTTAGGTGTGGCTGGGCTTGTCCTCCCAGACTGCCTTGGGGTTGAGCCTAATAAAGATCCATATGGAGGTGGGGCAACCCCAAGCTCTGCCAGTGCCCTCCAGTTAGGGGGTGGTGCTTGGCTCATTCCCAGTTTCTGAGCCAATGGGCCCCTCTCTTTGCTTTCCTCTCTCATCAGCTCTGCCTGAGCTGAGGCTTTAAAACAAACTCCTGTTGACTGGTGCTGCTCCCGGGAAGTCACTGTCTTCTGACTGCCTACTGGCCTCTCCTGGAACTCTGGCCCCTGCCTTATTCTAGCTCCATTGGCCTGTGATGGCTATGTTACCCTGGCCAGCTTTCTCTGGGTGTGGTGGTAAGGCCTCCTCCTTGCTCCCCCCAGCTGTTCCTGACAGGTGAGTCTGCTTGGGCTCACCCTGCCTGCCTTCCCCAGCTGCTTCCATCAATTCAGTGCTGTTGCAGCCTTCCAATGCCATTCTGCTGGGTCATATGGTTGTAGGGAGGATTTTTCCTCCCCTGCCAAAGTTGCTGCAACTGCCTGACCTGGTCCTGGCACTCATGGTGCGTGGGTATGCATGCGCATGGGGGAGGGGGGCACTCCAGCTCTGACATTGAGATATCCTTCCAGCATGCCCCAGAGCTGTGG
>NW_015205279.1:0-981 GCF_001447785.1 Gekko japonicus | reverse complement strand
TTCCACTAACAGTAGAGAATTGGGTACACGTCTGCATTGTGAAAGCAAATGTGGTAGGCTCACATACAGTCCAGGGACATACTCAAGGTGTATGTCTTATGTGCTAACAAGTCTAAACATGGCCCTGTGGCTTTAAGTGCGTCAGAGCCCCCTTTGCTCCGGGAAACTCTAATTCAATTGAGGCAGGAAACGAAACCTAAAATATCTGCCTATAAATGTTTGATGTCGATTAAGAAATATGATTTGCAGAGTCTCAGGAATGAATGGAAGAAGGAGCTTGATCCTCCTGTTTTGCCAAAGCAAAGGGATATGGCCTTAAACTGTATACCTACTCTCTCCATGGATCTTATGCTGAGACATATTCAGCAAAAAAAATTGTGTTTAGGATACAGTGGACACCACAGCAACTCTTTAGCCAGGGGTCGTTTCATAGAAAAAGAGTTAGGGGAACTCATTAGCATACCTCATTAGCATATGCCACACCCCCTGACATCATAAGGCCTGGCGGTGGACCTGCAAGGCCGGTGGGAGTGCGAGGAAGCCCCTCCAAGGCCCTCCCTGGCCCCAGGCAGGCAGGGGTGGGGAGAGGCGGGGAGGAAGCATCCGCTCCTGGGAACCCACGTTAGGGTGAGAGCGTTGATTGATTCTGGGTGTGGGAGGGATCTCATCAGCCCTAGAGTGTTATTGGCACTGGAAGCGGGGATAGCCCCCTTGAAGTCTCCCATCATTTTTACCCAGATTGATCCCCCCCAAAATGACCTCTGTCTTTAGCAAAGGATTGAATGATGTGTCCAGTTGTTGGGACTACAACTCACAGGACACATCGCTTAAACATATTATGTTTTGGGAGTGTCCAGTCATTCATTTTTCCTGGGAAGAAGTTATTACTTATATCAATTTTGTATTAGAATGATGTTCTTTTATTCATATACTTTTAAACGATTTGCCTGTCGGAGGCTAACTGGTGGTCAACAAAAATGG
>NW_015205278.1:0-929 GCF_001447785.1 Gekko japonicus | reverse complement strand
AGTTCAGACCCCATCAACGTGTATTTAATGCGTCCTTGGACGGGAGGCCACCAAAGAAGTCCAGGGTTGCTATGCAGATGCAGGCAAGGGCACACCGAACCACCTCTGAACATCTTTAGCCTTGGAAAGTACTTTGGAGGGTTTCCATAAGTCGGCTTCCACAAGAGCCCCATGCTGAGTGGGAGTTATATAGGCCTCTGGCTGGGCTAATACTGAGGACTCGGCGCTCGCCGTCCCTGCCAGCATACATCTTGACGGCGGGTAGCTACGTTTCTTCGGAGCCGCTCCCTTACCCGAACCACCCACGGAGGTGAGTCAGGCGGGCTCCCCCATTGCCCCTGTGCCTCCTCGGCCGCTGCAGGACCAGGTGCGGGGTTTACAGGCTCGGGCGCTGGCAAGCTATCGCCTCGTGAGGAGTCGGAGGGGCCGGCTTCTGGTTCTGGCAATGCCGGCGCCTCTGGCTGCGATGCCAACTCGGTCAGGGACTCAGCACCATTGTCGGTGCTCATGACAATTTACATCTTTACCGGAGGGGGAAGGTTGAGCTGTAAAGCCCCCTCCCTCAACTCTGGGCCAGGTGCGGCTGTGACTGTTGGCGTGAGTGGCTCAGCACACCTGGACATTGGAGAGGGGGCACTACAGCCCTCGAAGTGTGTAGGTGGGTACAGGTGTTATCTCCTTGAATGGGATGCCTCTCTTTGTCTTAACCTGGGAGCTGCCCTCTGACTCCTCCTCTCTCTTTGTCCTCTCCCTCTCTGCACATGGCCTTCCATGAAGACACATGTCTCTACAGGGTCTCTCCTGTTGATACAATGCCCTCATCCTCCCAGGCACTTGATGCCAAACAAGCTGGCCATTTGTGAGAGTGAAAGTACTCTTTTGATTGGGCTTCTCTCTCTCCCTTCGACTGCAACCCGAATGTGAACTGG
>NW_015205277.1:0-999 GCF_001447785.1 Gekko japonicus | reverse complement strand
CCAATTGATGGTGAGCTTATGAATGAATACCCTCCAAAGTGTCCTATCGTTAGTAGCATTGCTCAGGTCTTGCAATCTGGGGGCCATGGCTTCCTTCACTAAGTCAATCCATCTCACGTTGGGTCATCCTCCTTTCCTGCTTCCTCCTCTCCTCCCCTCCTGCTGCCTTCAACTTTTCCTAGCGTGATTGTCTTTTTTGGTGACTCTTGTCTTCCTCATAGCGTGACCAAAATACGATAGCCTCAGTGGATGCACTAACCCATTTGTGGGGCTTCCTTTGTTATTGCTTCTTTTGCTTCGTCCAGCTGAGCTCTCCTAGCAGATGGCAGGTTGCCTTATACTTATTCTGAAGTGGGATTGGCTATTGGGGAAGGGATTGGGAGGGAAGGTGGCATGGTATAGCCATCAGATCTCAGAAGCTAAGCAGGGTCGGTACTTGGAAGGGAGACCATCACGGAAGGCTCTGCAGAGGAAGATCATGGCAAACCACTTCTGCTTCTCACTTGTCTTGAAAGCCCCTTGCTGGGGTCACCACAGTTAGGCTGTGACTTGAAGGCACTTTACACACATACACTGGAGAGGGGAATTACCCATATGTTGAGACAACATTCCACGAGCCTTGGTCACCACAGGGTCCTAAAGAGCTGGGGAATTTGTGTTCTTTGCTTTCATATGATGATAAATCTAGGAAGGTGATATGGAGGGGGGGGGGGAGATGATGAACTGAGATTCCATGGATTGCACCACTTCAGAATGCAAATGACTAAAGGCTTCCCTATGAATGCACAGAGGAAGTCTGCAAAGGGAATAAACAGCTAAGGCTGAACCCTTTTGCCTGCTAATTTCCCAAAGACAGAGCAGCTCTGATACAAGGAATATTCACTCCTTCGAACCTTCACCTCTCTGCAGTGCTGGGATCTCAGGAGTCTGTTTTATATGATTCTGCTATATACTTAGTGCTTTAATTTAGAACAATTTATTTCTCCTATAACCACTGTT
>NW_015205276.1:0-923 GCF_001447785.1 Gekko japonicus | reverse complement strand
ATATTGTGTTTTCAATGCAATAATGATTATAAGTGTACACACAAAAACTGAGATTTTTTTTAAAAAATAAATATATTGGGGAAACCCCCCCCCCCAACAAAATTCAGGATTCCCTCAAAAGCCTGAATTCCAATACTAGTGTGGTATTAGGATTTGGGTTTTTCCATAAATCTGTATTTTTTAGGGCTCAATTATACCCTAAGAGACTATTAGAGTCAATGGGGAATCTGTCTGGGAGTGTCCAAGGGTTTGAGGGGGGCTGTTTTTTAAAAAAAACATGTTATGAAGAAAAATATTTAAAAATAACATCAGTCAGTGACAAAACATCAACCAGTAACAGAACATCAACAAAACATCATCAACAACAGAGTTGAAATACCTGTACTACAGGGCAGACTTTAGTACCTTATACAAAACTTAATTGTTGCATTAACAAAACAAATTTGAAATAACAATTATTGCTAAAGGAATACAGGGAATCTACATTCTTTAAAACTTTCTCCAATACTGGGTACCTCTTATTCAGGAAGTCTGACTCAAACATAGGATACTCATTTGCTCTCTCAATATCCGCTAAATATGGGGGCACCTTCTTTTGGGCACTCTGTACATGCACTGGTTGTGCTGGGCACTCTGTAAACATGCAGCTGTGTAGGGCTTGAAAAGACCCTTGCTTGGATTTGTTGAGCTGGCATTGCCACAGTGGCACTGGTTATGCTGGGCACTCTAGACGTGCATTGGTTCTGTTGGGCTCCCGGTATGTACACTGGCTATTCTAGGAATGCAAAAAAAAAAAAAAAAAAAGGCACCTTGCTTTGATTTGTTGGGCTGGCATAGCCCCAGTGGCACTGGTTCTATTTCCAAAACTCTCTAGTTTGATATGAGTCCCTTCTTTTTTTTGCTGTTTTCCCCTCCATTAGAAA
>NW_015205275.1:0-930 GCF_001447785.1 Gekko japonicus | reverse complement strand
TCATTCAGGATAAGGCAGCTTCGTGTGTGGGTGTTAGTCTCCGTGCCTCACTCAGTAGGGCTCTTATTATGTTTTAACTAAGAAATCCACAATCAATCCATACATGAGTCGTCCTCCGTGTAAGGAGTTCTATTTGGGCACTGTTTTCCCTCTGGGCCAAGAAGAGTCTCATATGTAGTTAAAGGCTAACGTGGATCGGTTGTTACAAACTAGGATGGAAGGCGGTTTTTGAAAGCCTGACAAGGTTGAGGCCCAGAGGCGGCACATGGCTGGCCGCTCCTGGAAACGGAACCCCCTAAACAGCCCTTTTGGCCTGACTCGGCGCCCCCGCCATGCGCCTGAATGGCCTCCTCGCAGGAGCGGGTTTTGACGGCAAACGCCACGCCTTTCCGTGCCTCGAGTGACCAGGCGCCATTTAGGCCCTAAGCCAGCCGGGCGACCATAGAACAGGACGCGGCTAGTTCCATACCCGGGGAGCCAAATGGGGCCTAGACTACCGCCCTGTAGGGTAAGGATGCAGAAGCGTCTCCAGCAGAGGGACGTACAATTACGAAGGCCCAGGGAGAAAGAGGTTTCGCTTCAAAAGCCTTAAGGTTCTAGCAGGGAGTGGCGGGAGAAGAAAATACGAACCAAGCCTATTTCACGCCCCCATCGCTAAAATTAAATGATCCCGAAAACACGCACACACACACCCCCGCAAGCGCAATTGCTTCTCCCCTCCCCTGTATAACCCACAGCCTCGCCCGCGCGGTGCCCACCATTTCGCCGCTGAGAAGGGGAAAGAGGATCCGGCTTCTGCGGCTCTACCCTTATAAAACTTCCTTCCGCCGGGCGGAACCAGTTTACCACATTTCCTGTCACACGGCGGTGTTGTTTTTTCCCCTTGAATGAAGAGCGTGGGCCTGTGTCGGTGTTTTGCTACTTTTTGTG
>NW_015205274.1:0-1097 GCF_001447785.1 Gekko japonicus | reverse complement strand
CTTTAACCTTTCTTCATAGGGATTCCATGGTCTGAACCAAGGCCTGCTGCACGCACAGCATGTGCTGCACATAGGTCCTTCCTAGCATGTGAAACTGGATTGATCCATTGGTCCATCGAGTCCACTGACATCTACTAGAGGAACACTACAAGGTTATGGGCAGAGAAAGGTCTTTCCCATCCCCTGATACCTGCAGTCTTTTAACTGGAGATGCCAGGGATTATACTTTGACACTTTCTGCATGCAAAGCATGTTCTCTACTGCTGAGCCACAGTGTTGCCCTTAATGCCTTCAGCGGTCCCTTCCACATTTGTCTTCCACTCCGGATTTTCTCAGTGTTCGAGTTGAGGAAAATTAAGTCCACAGCAAAACAGCATCCAAATAACCGGAGGCAACAGCGGGCTGAAACCCAGCTGACCACTGAAGGGAGGGAAGGTACTGCAGAATGTGGGGAGGGAAACCCGGAATTCAAAGAACGTTGAACTCAATTTTAGTGCAGAATGGGGAGGGGGGGGAGAACCTGGATTAAAAAGAAGGTTGAATTCAATTGTAATGCAGAATCGCTTGAAGGACACCGCGGTGAACATGGATTCTCCTACAGTTTGGTGTAGCGGTTAAGTGCGCGGACTCTAATCTGGGAGAACCGGGTTTGATTCCCCACTCCTCCACTTGCACCTGGCTGGATGACCTTGGGCAAGCCGTAGTTCTGATAAGAGCTGTCCTTGAAAAAGAGCAGTTTCTGTCAGAGCTCTCTCAGCCCCACCTGCCTCACAGGGTGTCTGTTGTGGGGAGGGGAAGGGAAAGGAGCTTGTAAGCCGCTCTGAGACACCTTTGGGTAGTGAAGGGCGGGGTATAAATCCAATCTCTTCTTCTCTTCTTCTTCTTAAAAGGAGAGTGCAGAAAGGGCCAGTGTCTCATATTTTTTTATATATTTCACTGATCTGTTGGAGACAGAAAGGTAAGTAACACAGACCGAGGGTTGCCAGACTGATGCTAGTCTGGCGGGTGGAGTTTCAGGGACATGGTATCCCAGTGATGCTCTAGGGATTTTACCAATCACTATGGTCTTTACCTACAGTTCCACTGAGGATGTGATG
>NW_015205273.1:0-927 GCF_001447785.1 Gekko japonicus | reverse complement strand
GGACAACTGTGGACTTTCACTCGTCTGATCATTTCACCAGCGTGCAATCCTCCCGTCAGGGTGGTCTGACGTCAGACCATCCTGAGCGGGCGCCATTTTAAAAAATCCCTACACATGCGTGGATCAGCAAGAACATGCTGTCACATCTATGCGCATTAGGGTTGCCAAATGTGATATTCTTACCGGCGGGGGATCCTCCGGCCGGTCCGGGAGCCGCTGGGGGATGTGCGCGCGCGCGCGCCACCAGGACGTCACCGGAAGTGACGTCACACGCTGGGCGGGGCCACGCCGTTTGAGGGGAAAACAAAGAGTTTTCCCCTCAAATGGCTGCCATTTGAGTGAAGCCATGATCCAGCAAACAATCAATAAATCGTTACTAGTAAAGCTGAATGGCGGGATTAGCTGCCCGTCTGAACGCACCCTCTGACATCCTCATATTCAGTCTTTTTTCTTACTCCTCCCACCCCCAGCATCCAAAAATGTGAGCAAAGTACAAGGAAACACAACATTGGCTGCAGTCACACACACTAAGAAATCCTCTTTCAATCCACTTCCCAACTGAATTTTGCCAGTTCATACAGTAAAATCCAGTTGGACAGTACACAGAAAGTGGATTATTTAATGTGTGTGACCGCAGCCATTGAGTTGTCTCTATTTTACTAATGGTGGCATTTGCTCCCAGCACAAGGGGCTTTCCACTGGTGCTACCATTTTTGGTGGCAGCTGGGATCTTAGGGTAACATCCAGTATCTGTCATGAATTTAAATGAATTTTTTTTGGTGTTTTGTGTGTGTGCGCGCGCATGCGCACGCGTGCCAGGAAGTCATGGCCAACTTCTGCCGATCCTTAGTGGGACTTGGAAGCAAGGGGCATTCAGAGAGGTGGCTTGCAATTGCCCGCCTCTTCATCACAGCCCTGGTATTCCTT
>NW_015205272.1:0-936 GCF_001447785.1 Gekko japonicus | reverse complement strand
AGAAGGACCTCAGTGTCCTTGACAACCAGAACGGTCTGATTGCTGACTTCAAGTCAGACATCCTGGAGTATAAAGTTCAAGCATATGCGGATGACTTGGCGATAATAATAACAGACCCGCTGAACTCTTCGGAGAGGTTAATGAAACTGCTAAGAGACTTTTGGTATTGTGGCAGGTTTTAGGGTTAATGCCAATAAAACACAGATGTTGACAAAAAATTGTACTCAACAACAAATTCTAGACCTGCAGGAAATAACTGGTTTTGTTGTCTATAAAAAGATTAAATACCTTAGTATTCATATGACAAATAGATTAAGTTCCCTGCATCAGGATAATAATGAGAAACTTGCGGGACAAATTAAGACAGATTTGAATAAATGGGGTCAACTGCAGTTATCCTTGATGGGCAGGTTGGCGATAGTTAAAATGAATATTTTACCTAAAGTACTGTTCCTGTTTCAGAATATTCCAGTTCTTAATAATATGACCTTTATTACCCAGTTAGAGAGAATGGTAAGGGATTTTGTCTGGCAAGGGGAAAAGGCCCGGGTTAAACTTAAACTCTTACAAGAAAAAACTGAGCAAGGAGGCTTAGCATTACCGAATTGGCACTTATACTATCAGGCGGCGTCAATGATATGGATCCGGGATTGAGCCAGACTAAAAGATGCTAGAATGCTGAAACTGGAGGGACATGATTTAAGTGCAGGATGGCATGCCTTTATGTGGCATAACAAAACAAACGTACAATTTAACGGACACTTGTTGAGGAGAGCTTTATTAAAAACCTGGACCAAAATTAAAAAACTGTTTTACATCAAAATTCCAACCTGGGTGGCACCGCTTGAGGCAATTTCTTTGCCGAATTTGATGACTAAGACAAGACACACTACATATAGAGAGGTTTTAGAAAAAAACGGGAAAATAAAGGAACAT
>NW_015205271.1:0-925 GCF_001447785.1 Gekko japonicus | reverse complement strand
GCCTAGTGAGTGAGCCGGCCCTGCCCGGACACATTGACATCACTTCTGGGCTCATAATGGTAGAGCAATGGCCATTCACATGTCCTCACTAGGTAGAAAATAGTCAATGGCAACCATGATATATCTACGAAAGGAATATCACCCTTTTATAGATTTTCAAAAAATAGATCAATACTAATACATTTCTGTACATTCATACAAGAATAAACATCAAAAAAACGATTCCGCAATGCTGACAAGCACAGTCCAATGGTCTAAAGTTCTTACAAACGGTAAATCTTCTTTGTGTCTTTCTTGTACTAATATTGGATTGTAGACAAATAGCATAAAGGTCATGAATCTGCAGACAGGTTTGCTCCAACGCCTGTTGCATAAGGCTTCCCCGGAGCCGAATATGTGTAGACTCAGTGAATCCTTTCCTACTCAGCATTCATCTCTGCGTGCTGTCTCTCTGCATATGCTAACACTCGGTGAAATCTCCTCTTATTCCGCTTTCTGTCTGTATGCTCTTCTCTCAAAGACTTGAATAGTTCACTCCCAGGACCCACTGCCCCGTGCCACACAAAGCAGCAGTGGGAGAAAAATTTAAACAGAAAAAACGAGGCCTCGTCTACTTACAGGAAGTCCTTACCATAGAGTTCCTGGAAATCCCTTGAGCTACCCAGAAGTGAAAAGGGTAGCTCTAGGAATCACTGGAAGCTCTATGGCAAGCGTTTCTGGTTTTACCATAGAGTTTCTGACAATTCCTAGAGCTACCTTTTCCACTTCCGGGTAGCTCTAGGAATCACCCCGAACTCTAGGGTGAGAACTTCCTGTAAGCAGATGAGGCTTTATTTTTCTTTTTAAATTTTGCTACTGGAACGCTACCCCCACAACCCTCTTGCCTAGTTGCCAGTCCTGGGCTGACAACCCTATCCTGGGCCCA
>NW_015205270.1:0-921 GCF_001447785.1 Gekko japonicus | reverse complement strand
TCCAAGCCTGGCTTTATTTGTGTGACCAGAAAGCTTGTCCAGAAGAGGTGTAATAATCTCCAAATGGGCCGCATTATAATACATACAACTAAAAAAAATATGCTCTAGGGATTCGACATCGCTTAAGGGGCATGTACATAGTCTTTCTGTATAGGGAGTTTTCTTATACAGTATGAGTTTTCTTATATATAGGGAGTTTTCTTCACAGACTGCAGAGGGGAGTGTAAAACTCCTTACCAGGGTAAATGCCCTTCTAAAGTTATTTACTTCCAGAGAGGCCAGGTAAGCTGCTGGCTCAACAGTATTTTTAACGTTTGGCAGCAACCCAGAGTTAGATACATGTGAAATATCAGATTGTTGTTAAATCCTTGACTCTTTGTTTAACTAGCCTCTTTGCCTGTTCAATACTGCATGATAACAGTGTCTGGGGAGAGAGACCAATTCTATTAATATGGGTTTGTATGTCCTTAAGCCAACTAGAAGGAAGTGACATCATCACGCCAGTGATGTCCAGGTGATGCTCTGGTATTTGAGCAATAACTCCATGGTAAAACCGGCTTCTACCATAGAGTTTTTGCCCAAATACCAGAGCATCACCCAGGTGCTGCTGGTGTGATATCACTTCTGCGATGCAGACTATGAGGCCTAGGCCTTATCCTTTCTCCTGGTAAGTCCCCTCTGCTGGCCAGATGATCAGAGGCTGGGAGTAGGGTCTGGTGGCAGGGAACCCCCACCTCCACCAGGATGTCTGGCAACCCTACCACCTACATAATGTCAGAAGGTGGGGGCACCCAAAGGTGGGCCCTAGAATTTGACTGTAGCAGTTGGGTAGACTCTTGTGGGAAAAAGTGGTTTTTCACGTATGCTGGGCCCAAATTTGTTAAAATGCTAGCAAGTCTCATAGCCCCACCCCAAAACTAC
>NW_015205269.1:0-1146 GCF_001447785.1 Gekko japonicus | reverse complement strand
GGAACCCCTGAATACCCAACCGACTCTTCTTTGACTTGGGCTGTGAAGCTCTAAAAGCAGGGGTCATTTCCTGTGGGAGCGCACAGAAGAAGAAGAAGAGATTGGATTTATACCCCGCCCTTCACTTGGAGTCTCAGAGTGGCTTACAAACTCCTTCCCCTTCCCCTCCCCACAACAGACACCCTGTGAGGTGGGTGGGGCTGAGAGAACTCTGACACAAACTGCTCTTTTTCAAGGACAGCTGTGCCAGAGCTTGTGACTCACCCAAGGTCACATCAGCAGGTGCAAGTGGAGGAGTGGGGAATCAAACCCGGTTCTCCCAGATTAGAGTCCGCACACTTAACCACTACACCATTTAGAGAAGGAACCCTTAATTGTAACAGTGGCTCAGCTGTGGATGGTATGCAGTCACAGGAATCCACATCAGTTTGTAAGGGCCATGGCATAGAGCATGGTGCAGGTGTCACGTTTAAGACCAGGTTTTATTCAGGTACAAGCTCTCCCTCCTCTGCAAGGGCAGATCTGCATGTTCCCCCCCCCCCCAATAGCTAGCAATCCAAAACAGTCCAGTGGAGCCTGAGCGGTGGGTGTTGCCTTCTGACACACTTCCGGTGATGCCAGGGTGTGTGGCATATGCTAATGAGTTATGCTAATGCGTTATGCTAATGATCATCTCCTTTGTTAAGAAGGGGGAAGGATCCAACTATTTCAGTACCCTCAGTGTGAACACGATAAAGTTGTTAATGATCTCCAAGAGTGAACCTGAGTTTAAATGAACTTGAAAATGCACCGAGAAATTCACCCGATCTTTTCCCCGATGTATGCCGCCAAAAAAACAGTCCCTCTCAGATTACCGTATTTTTTGGACCATAAGACTCACTTTTTCTTCCCAAAAAAGTGGGAGGAAAAGTGAGTGCGTCTTATGGACCAAAGGTTCAGAATATTTTTTCCCCTGTTTTCCTCCTTTAAAAACTAGGTGCGTCTTAAGGTCAGGTGCGTCTTATGGTCCAAAAATACGGTATATATGAAACCATTGCATGACACAGTTTTTCAGGATTCGTCCTTGTGACTGTACAGCTACAGGCTAAATAATAATACAGGCACATGCACAAGAACAGGACTTTTTTTTCTTTTCTTTTTTTAAAA
>NW_015205268.1:0-928 GCF_001447785.1 Gekko japonicus | reverse complement strand
ATTGACTCAGGGTGTGGGAGAGACCTAATTAGCCTGGCTGTGGTGTCGGGGCTGGAAGTGGGGATAAAAAAGTTGAAGTCCCCTTTAATATTCACCCAAATGGATGGGGCACCCATGAAACCTTGCTTATACGAGACTATGCCGTTGGGTTTGGGGGCGGGCGAGCACTGGGAACAACGTTCTTTTATTCTCACTCCGGACTCGCAATTTTCATTGGTGCTGGGAGCACCTTGGCTTTACAGTCATGACCCTTATATACTTTGGGAAGAGGGTAAAGTAAAAGTTCAGTTTGTTTCCCCCAAATGCACGAAGCATATATGGTACGATGAATGGGGGCCCCGACCAGCAGGGAACTCTTCTTTTGCTCTTCTTACTCAAGAGGAGATTGCTGGGCTCCCAGCGGAGTATCGGGATTTAGCTCCGGCATTTGGGGAGGAGGAAGCGGATGAGCTGCCTCCCCATCGAAATTCTGACTGTAGCATTGAACTGGTGCCGGGAGCTAAGTTACCAAAGGGAAAGATCTATGTGATGGGGCCACGATGGGGCCGGCTGAGAAGGAAGAACTGCGGAAATTCATTGACAAAAACTTGGCCCGTGGGTTTATACGGCCTGCTTCCTCCCCATTCGCAGCGCCCGTTCTTTTCCGAAAAAAGAAAGACGGGGGATTGAGACTGTGTACTGATTATAGAGGTTTGAATGCGATTTCCACAACAAACGCGCACTCAATGCCCCTCATCAAAGACTTGTTAGCCGAGGCGGCGAAAGGGAAAATATTTTCTAAGCTGGATTTGCGTGATGCGTACTTCCGAGAGCGCATTAAGGAAGGCGATGAGGGGAAAACTGCCTTCAACACACCCCTTGGACAATGTAAATACTTGGCCATGCCCTTCTGTCTTCACGGCGCCCCTGGGGTCTTCATGAACTTGAT
>NW_015205267.1:0-934 GCF_001447785.1 Gekko japonicus | reverse complement strand
AGTTATTCTTTAACAGGTGAGACAGAGAGAATGACTGGCCCAAGGTCCAAATGAATCTCATGGCTGATTTGAAACCAGTTCTTTCCAGGGTTAGTCCAACATTCTAAACCACTACACCATGAAACAATGAAAAACAGACAATTATGTCTAGGGATGGGCATTCTTTTACCCAAAGAGGCAGTCTCCTAATTAGTTGGGAGAATTAGATTTAAGGAGACAGAGCAAGAAGGGGTAACTGGGATTCTCCATACGCATACAGGGATTTTTCCCTTGAGAGAACTCTCAAAATACACCAGAAAGTTTCTTATTAAAAAAGAAAGAATAAAACAAAATGCACACAATAAACATACACAGAGCTAACTAAGACGAACACAAGGAGGAGATGGGAAAGAGATATAAGGGAAGGGTGATAATTACCAATCTCAAGGAAAGGACTGTGGAAGCAGCAGAATGACTAGCATTTCATGAAGAAGAGAGAGCCCAACAAAGTGGAGGATCCAAGGCAAACACATATACTGCACCAATAGCTGAGTGCTGTTGAGATACAACAAAATGTACCCTGGCGCAAGCTAACATATTTGCTTTTAAAAAATAATAACTTTATGGGCTTTCCTAAGGGGGACGAAAAGTGTGAAAGGGGCTTGATTACCCTGCAAGTTCCAGATAGGAAAGCTAATGGGTTTAGTGAATAGAAATAAGAGCTGATTAAGTGATGCTTAATTAGGGTAACTGGGTACAGAGGAAGTAAGGCTGGACTTAATTAGATTAGTCCAAGGTGAGTCAATAGATCCTTATGGACCCATTGTCTCATTCATTATGCATCTCTCTGGGGTGTAGACAGTAAGCTGTTCTGACTTATCTTCCAAAATACTTGCCCAAGCTTGTTTCTGACTGGCAAATGTTTAGTTTCATTTTGGGCCAGGCAGTGTCCTGT
>NW_015205266.1:0-912 GCF_001447785.1 Gekko japonicus | reverse complement strand
AACAAATCTGTGTTAAAAGGGATCAAGTAGTTTTTGTTGATCAGTGATCAACAAAAACTTCACCGAACTAGATAAAATTTTATTGGGTCCAGAAGTAAAAATAATAGGTAAAATATACTCTTTTTTACTAGATAATATACAAGATAAAAATAAGAAAACACCCTTGACAAAATGGAATAACAATATAGGGAAAACAATCAACCCACGAAAATGGGAAGGGATATGGAAGAATATGAGACAGTTAAAGGCGGTCGCTTTAAAGGAAAACCTGTTTAAGATATGTCATCGATGGTATTTAACTCCCGCCAGGGTGGCCAAGTTCTATCCCGGGTGCAGCAACAAGTGTTGGAAATGCAAAACACAATTTGGGTCGTTCTACCATGCCTGGTGGTCCTGTGACGTGGTAAAGAAATACTGGAAAGAGGTACACCAGGTGATCACTCAGGCAACAAAAATGCAAATAACACTAGACCCTGAAATATTTCTATTGAATATACTACCTGAGAGTTGGGAAAAGAAAGATAAACATGTCCTGACGAATTTGTTAGCGGCAGCTAGAATTGTATTAGCCAGTTACTGGAAAAGAAATGAAATTCTGGATAGGCTAGATTTTATAAATAAAGCAATTGAGGTGATAGAAATAGATAATTTAACACAAAAACTTCATGGAAGAAAAAATTCAGTGTTTTCAACTATGTGGTCAAACGTATACAACTGGATTGATAAGAATGTTTAAGAAAATTTGAATGTAGTGCAATTGGTTTATACAGATTTTCGTTAGATATGATTAAGGATCGTTTTTTAACCGGGGGAGGTGGGAATATACCGGGGGCACGGGTGGCGGGTGTTCCACTTATTTATATTTCAATAAAAACTATTAAAAAAAAGGGATCAAGTAATCATTTTTGCATG
>NW_015205265.1:0-1082 GCF_001447785.1 Gekko japonicus | reverse complement strand
CATATGGGCGGACTGGAGAGCCAGTGTGTAGCAACTGGGCAGATGCTCCCATGCTGCTTGACTGCTGCAGACAAGGTTGTTCCACCATGCTGAAGCCACAATCGGAGTGGCTCTGCCCACTCCGCCCCCAGCATACTCCTGTTCCTTCCGTTGCACTAGTTGCTTGCGGGCCACATAAGAGCCCTGGACGGGCTGGTTCTGGCCTTCGGGCCTTACGTTTGTCACCTCTGCTCTAGATCTTTGCAGGATCCAGGACCTAATTCTGTCTTCAGGAAAGTGTATCAGCTCTCTGTATAAGCCTTTGGCTTGCCTTTGTTGGGTCAACAGATTTCCAGCCTTGCTTGTGCTAGTTCTGAACAGCTCCTTGTTTATCCACCAAAGCCTGGCCTAAGCTTGGCTGTTTGTCAGAGCTCTTGTGCCTTTCCTCCTGGGTGTCTAGGTAGAGAACTGGAGAGTGTTCAAGAAGATGTCATGCACACTTCCGGTGATGTCAGGGGGTGTGGCATATGCTAATGAGTTATGCTAATGAGTTCCCCTAGCTCTTTTTCTACGAAATGACCCCTGACTAGGCAGATGCACCCACACTGCTTGACAGCTGCAGATGAGGTTGTGACACCACGCTGAAGCCACAATCAGAGTGGCCCTGCCCTTTCTCCCGAGCAGTCTCCTGTTTCCCCCCCCCTTGCACTAGTTGCTCATGGGCAGGGGTCATTTCGTAGAAAAAGAGGTGCAGGAGCTTAGCATAACTCATTAGCATAACTTATTTGCATATGCCAAACCCCCTGACATCACCGAAAGTGTGTCAGAAGGCAACACCCACCACTCAGGCTTCACTGGACTGTTTTGGATTGGTAGCTTTTGGAGGGGAGGAACGTGCAGATCTGTCCTTGCAGAGGAGGGAGAGCTTGTACCCAAATAAAATTTGGTCTTAAAGGTGCCACTGGACTGTTTTGGACTGGGTGGCTGGGGGAGGGGCTCTGCAGCTTACCTGGCTGCTTCTTGCTCTGACTGAGGGCTGCTGGGAGCAGGGGGCAGGGCTTATTGAATGTGCCAGCCCCCTGGGCTCCTTACTGTCAGAGCTC
>NW_015205264.1:0-930 GCF_001447785.1 Gekko japonicus | reverse complement strand
ATGGCTCAGAGAACTCCACCATGCACATAACACCCCAGCTGTGTTATGTAAATACAGAGACGCCTCCGTTCAAATGGTTCTCTAGTCAAGGTCTATTGAGGCCGAGTTCATCCATTATACTTGGGGCACAACTGAGGCCTTACTGTTCCAGTCCGTGCAATCCATGTGGTGTTTGCACCCTCATGTGGCGAAAGGTGGTATTTGTCATGCTAGACCAGATGACTCCCACAAAAGGGCATGAATTCTTGCCACAAAGGCCTGATGGAACCCCAGAGAAGAGGATTCAAATGCCCAGTCCATACAGCCTGCAAAAATCTAGCAGGAAAGCTGTTTCCTAAATAGCATGATATCAGGGTGCAAGGCAAAGGGATAGTCAGAAAACTTTGCTGTTTTTAAAAAGCATCAGGGAAAGGGCATTTCCTTCCTTTTGTGCCTGTTTTTGCTACTTGCTGTTCCTCTACCACATTCACAAAAATAATTCACACAGTACACAGGTTTGGTTGGGGGTCACCCATCTTCTGTCAAGCACATAACACAGGTATGAGTAGCAGGTTCCCACGTGGGGGACATGAACTGCGTGTGAAGAAAGCATTTCAGCCTCCCCCCAACACACCATTTTCCCAGCGTGAAACAGTTTGGGGAAGGGTCACTGTTTCCCTTGTTAGGGCCAGATTCTCAGGGAACACAAGGATTTAAAATAATACTGCCCCCCCCCCCGACTATTTCCGTTTGGGAAAATGGCACAGGGGGAGGCTGAAGCCCCTTCTCCACATGCACGGCAGTACTGATGCAAATTGGGTACTGCTGCATGTGCCGGAATGGATAAAAACGAATAATTCTCGTTTGACTGTGTTACATCTGACTCAGGGTCAGGAACCCACACCCAGACTGCGCACTCTGTAATGTAGAAAAGAGCAAGAGTCCAGTAGC
>NW_015205263.1:0-953 GCF_001447785.1 Gekko japonicus | reverse complement strand
GCAATGTGTTTCTTTTCTGCCTTCTCCCTGGAGATTACAGAAGTGGATCAGACAGGGAGAGGCTTCAGTGAGGAGGGGGAACCAGGCCATATTTTCCCCCCTCACTCCTCCATCAGTAGTCTAGCTATCAGGGGTCATCTCGTAGGAAAAAAGGTGCAGGAGCTCATTTGCATAACTTATTTGCATAACTTATTTGCATAACTTATTTGCATATGCCACACCCTCTGGCATCACCGGAAATCTGTCAGAAGGCAACACCCACAGCTCAGGCTCCACTGGACTCTTTTGGATTGCTAGCTATTGGGGAGGGGGGATGTGCAGATCTGCCCTCGCAGAGGAGGGAGAGCTTGTACCTGAATAAAACTTCTTCACTGCAGCCCCTGCCTTGCAAGACTTTTTTTGTCCCCGCATGGTTCCAGTAAAGTTTGGCCAATTTTTTAATCTATCAGGGGGTTGCTGGGGGTGAAGGGTGGGTAGAAATGAACCAAACCTGTGAGTGCCGTTGCAATCCTGTTTCACTGGGTCCAAGCCCATCTTTTCAGTAATTCATCCACTGGTTTGCCATGTATTTTGCCTGCTTCTGTCAGGTTCAGTGGATGGGGATTTTGGCACTATTTGTGACAAAATTATTTCTTTTACAGCTGGGGGAAACAATGCAGTGAGAAATTGCCGTGCTTTGAATTTTCTCCATTAGAAATCTGCTGCAGGGGCATTCGATCTTCAACCTACGCATGCTAGAGTTTTACTCTATTGAGGATCAGCCAAAAGGTTCTTCGGTGCCCTAGACAAACTGGATTTGATGGTTTCATCACCACCATGTTCCATACAAAGAAAATGAGAATGGACGTCTACCTTTCTTTACTTAGCATTCAAATGAACAATGAAATTCACTATCTAACTCCCCCCCAAAAAAAGATTGGTGCCCTAAGAGGAGGAGGAGGAAGAGATTGGAT
>NW_015205262.1:0-939 GCF_001447785.1 Gekko japonicus | reverse complement strand
TTTTTCTATGAAATGACCCCTGCCTGTGGGAGATGTGGATTAGAAAAAGGAAAGATAACTCTTCAGTCTGTGCTGTCCACCACCTCCCCAACTGCCTTGAGCTTTGGTAGGGAACAATGACATCCACCTGTCTTGTGCCTGTCCTTTCCCCCATTGGGTTAAGAGCAGAGCAGAGGGCTGTACCCCTGATTCAGATCTCACCCACATCTGCTTTTCGTGGATGGGTGACATGTCAGGGGATTGACCCACAGATACCCCAATGATACATGCAGTTTGGTTCTAATGGGAAATTTCAAGATGTAAGAAACGGAAGAGTAAATTAGAATGGGGAGATATGAGACCTGGTGAGGAACTGCACAGACTAGGAAAATAATAATAGTAAAGTGATGAATATAGTCTTCTAAGAATGAATAGATACCAGCTAGTTTATGGAACTTTAATGTATATCCTATTTGGTATGTCACTTTTGGGGCAAAAAGTTACATTATTTGTGTGGGACAATGTGGGACTGTAGTGGTTATTAACCTCAGTTGGCCAAGGCCTACCCCTGATGTTGCCTCCTGGCTCTGGGATTCAGAGGATTAGTGCCTCTGAATGTGAAGGTTCCCCTCAGCCATTGACAGACTTATTCTCCATGAATCTATCTAATCCCCCTTTCATGCTGTTTATTCCTGTGGCCATCACTACACCCTCTGGCAATGAATTCCACATTTTAATTCTCTCTGTGTAAAGTAGTGTTTCCTTTTGTCCATCCTGAACCTACTGCCCATCAGCTTCATTGGATGCCCTCAAGTTCTAGTACTTTGGGAGATGGAGAAAAAATAGCTAATTAGTTAGCTAAGAAAGCTATCTCTTTCCTATCCTGGATGACGTTCCTTATAATAAAGGACTCATATTAGTTTGCCAAGATGAAGGAAGGCTTGGTGTGAACTTTATTTC
>NW_015205261.1:0-925 GCF_001447785.1 Gekko japonicus | reverse complement strand
GCCTGTTAATCGGCCTAAAGGGAGGTCTGGAGGTCTTCTCGAGGGAACCTAAATCCAGAGTGGTGGCAGCGTCAGGTGACACCTTACCTGAGTCATGACACTCCCAAAAAGCCAGTGCTGGGACTTGGGGAAGCTCATGAACAAAGTTGGGGGAGTTAGGGGAGCTCACACAGCAGAAGCAGCTGCTGTGAAGTAGAGAGAGTGGTCAAAATTGACTCACCTCCCTCTTCCACTGATGGAGCACGCTCAGAGAAGAAAGCTTTCCATTCATGCAAGACCAAGGGGGCAGTTCTGCTTGACTCTCCCTCTTCAGTGCGGCCCAATGCTGCATGGCATTTTGCCCATCAGGCCCCCCTCTGGCTTGTCAGATTTATGGATCTCCCCCAACCTTCTACTAGAAATTACAAATTAGATTCACTGTTAGTGAAGGCACATAGCTTGCATGATAAATAGCAAAGTGTATACTATCCTTGAGAGAAGATCAAGTAGATGAGTGGCATGACAGTGAATGGTGCAGACAGCAGTCCTTTTAGAATACTCCTTTTAGAATACTAGCAAATAAGTCTCAGTGAAGCTCATTGATATATACTTAAGGACTGTTCCAGAGTACATAGCCAATGCATGTCAATCAACAGGGCAAATTATAGCAGAATTAAACCCAATAAATAAATAATGGTTAAAGGAATATTTGTAGAGGCATAAAGAGCTTCTGGAGATTCTATATTTATTGAAAATCAGTAGCAAGCTTCAGTTTAAGCCATTTGTTTTTTTAAATTTTTCACCCAAACAGTTCACAAGCACACACAAATCCTAAATCTGTTATAATTTCTGTGTTCTAGTTTGTTCAGGCAAATATAATTTTCACTGAAATTTCTAGAGGTATATTCCACTAAAAACAATCTATTAATGACACTGCTTCTGCTTT
>NW_015205260.1:0-941 GCF_001447785.1 Gekko japonicus | reverse complement strand
AAAGTGCATTGTGTATTATTCATAATAGTTCAGGCAGCCTTGAGAAAGACCGGAACGCTCTGTCTATGATTGTCAGCTGCTTAATGGGCCTTTTGTAGGACCAGCAACAAACATCAATTTAAACTTCAGTGTAACCACAAAAGGAAACTTCCCCCTTTAGAAGACTTTCAAGCAAGGAGAAGCGGGTGTACAATTCTAGAAACTCCTGTTGGGGTTGATTGTGTAAAAAGGATGTAAATTGACTGGTAGCTATTAGACTGCACAAACTGATTATTATTGTTGATATTGGATGTAATGAATATATACCTGTTTCAGACTATTACTCAAGGGGAACTGATCTCTGTAGTCTGGAGGTCAGCTGCAATTCCCAGTGGTCTCTAAGCCCCATCTGCAGGTTGGCAACCCAAGAACAGTGCGTTTAGCAGATGGGTGGAATTGTCCCATTCAAAGTGCAGTAACTGCTACCCTTGTGCAACACAAATGATTCTGCAGGGTGAAGATGTTCTCGCTAAATTTGAAAGTTTGCTTCTGAAGAACATCTCTCTGTTTATTGCGACACACACCCCCTCTCAAGCCCAGAACTCCACCAATCTCGAGTTTCTGGAAGCAAAAGGTAATTGTGACTTCCTTCTTTTTATAAGCATTGCTCTGCTGAGTTCTTGCACTCTTGTATCATCGTGCGAGTGCTGGGGCCTCAGCAGCCAGAACCCTGGACTCTTGGAGTCTTAGATAAGGTTCCCAACTCCATCCTGGGAAATTCCTGGAGATTTGGAGGCAGAGCCTGTGGAGGGGGGGAATTGGGGGAGGAATTTCACGTAGAATCTGGGGTAAGTCACAGAATGTGCCCTCTGAAGTTGCCACCTCCAGCAGGGGAATGAATCTATGTAGTCTGAAGATTAGTTGTATTTCCATGAGATCTCCAGTCCCCACCTGGGGGTTGG
>NW_015205259.1:0-942 GCF_001447785.1 Gekko japonicus | reverse complement strand
CTCCCTGCAAGTAGAAAACTAGTGCAGCAGGTAGAAGATCTCCCTCATTCTCGGGGAGGGGGCGAGTGAGCAAATTCCGAGTCCCAGGAGGAGGCACCTTGGAGACTGGAGGCTTGTCAGGGGTGCTCTGCATTGAGCGGGGGGTGGGGGCTGGACCGGACCAGCAGTGCTCCCTCTTTTTTTAAAATTAACCTTTTATTTATTTATAGTCACGAAACAATACATGCCACACTGTTTCCAACAAAGGAGATGTATAAACATGGATGTACGATACAGTAATACATAAAATCTATACCCTATACTCTAAGCCGTGGAGAGTCCTGTGAGCAAAAAAAAATCCTACTTGGTGAGCAGTCAAGTTGTGAGCGAGCGATTTGGCCGCTGCAGAAACCAGTTTGCTCTGGAGCCGTCCCCTGAGCTGAGACAGAAACGTGTGAGCCGGAGGCTTCAAAAAACGGTGAGCTAGCTCGCACCGACTCAGCTTAGAGGGAGCACTGTGGACGAGGTGGCCTGTGTGGCCCCTTCCTTCTGACTCTGGGATTCTATGCTTCTGTGACCGGTAAGGTGTTCAGGGTTATCGGCCCTGGAGAGTCCAAGCTCCCTTCCTCAGACACCAGTAAGAATGGAGATCTCTGAGTCTTTATAGACCAGTCAGAAGGTGGGAGGGGGTGTTTGTAAAGAATGCTCTGTAAAGGATGCAGAGGTGCAATGCATGTTGTCATCAGTTTGATGTGTGTGTGTGTGTTTTAAGGGCCATCAAATCGATTCTGACTTAGGTCGACCCTATGAATTAGTGCAGAAGGGAAACGCTTCAGGGGCAGAAAAATAGCATCCCTAGTAAGATAAGAGTCCTGTTCTCCCTGGGGGTCATCTCTTGTTCTGAACTTGTGGATTGACTTGTAAATTTAAAAAGACCACAACAACCATAGTCTCTCTGCTCCC
>NW_015205258.1:0-929 GCF_001447785.1 Gekko japonicus | reverse complement strand
ACTGCACAGAGACCACAACGAAGATCAATCTCATCTGTAGCACTCAAGCAGTGTGGGAGCGTCTGCTCTGCCCACTGCTGGCTCTCCATTCTGCCCATGTGGGTTTCCTTTGCACCCCTCCCAGCCCATGAGGCCGTGAGGTGAGGATACACCAATTCGGAGCTTACCAGCTGCTGTCCTTTACACAGTTTATATCTCTGGTACCTGGTATTATGTTTTACGGCACACACGGCCCAGCCCAACAAAGTGACATTTATGTCAGATCCGACTAGATTCTTGCTCCAGCCCATAATAATAAGAGGTTCTAAATTTAACCCCATTGCAATCAGACACCTTTCAGCATTTATATGCAACACCAAAATATTCCAGAAACACGGATGTCCTAAGGGGTCTCAACCAACCATTCTGTTGGCCCAGGCAAGGTGGTCCAAAGATTCCACTCTCTCCATGGAGGATGCAGTCCAGCTGGTTCCCCAATTATTCAGTCACGGGATCCATAAAAATGCTTTTATGCCAACAAGAACATGCATCAGGACGATCAAATGGAATTTCGATGGCTGCACCACCAAACAAGTTCCAGGGGCTAAAACAGCAGCAATTTAGGGGTGCCAGGAAAGCTCTTTAGTATAGATTGGTTAAAATGTATAAAAACATGAGTAATATGTGTTGGAAATGTAATAACCATATTGGGTCGTACTACCATATATGGTGGACATGTAAAAAGGTTAATAAATTCTGGTTGAAATGCATACTTTCTTACAGTTAATCTTGAATATCACAATACCTCTGAAGCCAGAGATATTTTTGCTAAATTGTTTACCAGGTGAGTTTGATAAGAATCACAGATAGTTTAATTTATATGTTATAACAGCTACCAGAATTTTATTTGCAATGGCATGTAGGACACTGAAGATTCCAACACTACATGA
>NW_015205257.1:0-944 GCF_001447785.1 Gekko japonicus | reverse complement strand
TGTCAATACTCTCCACCTTCAGGAAAAAAATAGCATGTCATGTAACAAGTTAGATCTTCTTTTTCTTCTCTGCCCCAGGTTTCCATTGATATTTCATAGTCCCAAAAGCAGGGATCTCAAATGCTTTTGCTGAACACATTGATTCACTGTAATCTATCTGCCCCCACATGCATGTATTACCACTAGGGAGGGGCACAAACCACAACAATGGAGGTTTGTTCCGGTTCGTGGGGTCTCATGAACCTTCCCGTTCACTCAAGCAGTTTGTTCTATGAGGTCTGTGACGTGGTAGAGCCCCCCCCCCTCGGCTAGAGACACCAAACTCACAGTGATTCTCCAGCTGACTCTCCACCTGCCCTCAAGCCTGGTAAGGACTCGATTTAAGGGTGATGTGTTACAGCCCCCCAAAGCTGGTGCCCCCAGGAAAGTGCTCTCTGGGGAAATCACAGCTGCAGGTTCAAGAGTATGTTGAATGGTCCCCCTAGCTAGAAGCATCAAACTCACAGTAAACCTCCCTGAGATGCCCCTCTACCTGCCCTCCAAGTTGTGTGCAGACTGGCTTTGGGGGGGACATGTTGCACCCTCCCAAAGCAGGTGCCCCCAAGAAGCTCTCTGGTTGGCAGCCAGAGCTGCCTGTAAAGTTTTGGAGGACCACTAGAGGTGTTTCCAGGGTCCATCCTTCCCCACGTTGCTTTGACAATTAATTAATTGGTGCCAGTGTGTCTGGCTTATGAAACACTGAACACACCTCCATGGAAACATGGCGGTTTGTGGGTGGTTCGCCAGAGACACAAGCGCATGAACTGAGATCTCATGAACCGGCCATGTTCATGACAAAATTAGGTTTGTGCCCATCCCTAATCACCACCCCATCTCCATTCTTTCCTTATGTTCTGCTAACTTTTTCTCTAGTTGGTATGCTGTCACAGATTTTGTTTCACTCA
>NW_015205256.1:0-478 GCF_001447785.1 Gekko japonicus | reverse complement strand
TTTTTTTTTGCTATCCTCTGGGCATGCAGCAGGGGTCACTAGGAGTGTGAGGGGAGGTATTTGTGAATTTCCTGCATTGTGCATGGGATTGGACTAGATGACCCTGGAGATCTCTTCCAACTAAATGATTTTATGATCTATTTATTTTATTTTATTTATTTTATTTCATTTTTACCCCGCTCTCCCCGCACGCGGGGTCAGGGAGGCTTACACAGGCACAAAAGTGCGATAAAAATACAAGAAATTAAAACAATTAAGGTATAAGTGCAGTAAAAGTCAACAGTTAAAACAGTTTAGGCAAAAATGAACATCTCACAGGATACATAGTGACTACAATACTTACTCCCTATTGCATATCCCAATGGGGTCAAAAAAAGGGGGGGATGCCATAGTCCACGATATTTCAGCTGGCCACTCTGCCCGACGCGGCAGAACATCTCTGCAGTCGCATGGTGGTGGTAGTGGTGGCAGCGGCTCC
>NW_015205255.1:0-952 GCF_001447785.1 Gekko japonicus | reverse complement strand
GCTCGCCTGCAGAGCCTAATGGACCCTAACTGGCTTCAGGAAGCTCTGCGGAATCTGATGCCCCCTGGCAGTTCATTAGAGGCACTGGTGGAGGATTGGCCTTGTCAAGTCTCTGAAGCCATCAACAAGATTGCCCCCGGTACCCTCTCTGCCCTTGGGCCAAACTCCAGTATACCCGGGAGCTACAGAGGATGAAATGAGAGCTGAGATGGCTGGAACGAGGGTGACGTACTCATAATGAAGCGGCAAGAATGTTTATGAAAGCTTATGAGATGGCAATGAAGGCTGCTAAGAAAGATTTATATGTGGCCTCCATTGCATCTGCAAACTCTCTTCCAGTCCAGTTGTTTAGGACTGTTCAGTCACTGACTACATTGATGCAAGGCAAAACAATAGGGAATTGGCTATTGGCTGTGAGGCATTTGCGAGCTATTTTGCAGACAGTCATGTCACTCTGCCAGGACCTCCCAACCATAATTGATATAGCAAAGGAACTGGGAGCCCCTTGCCTGTCTTCAGGTCTGCTTTTTGGACCATTTCAGCTGACTCTTCTGTGAGGCTGACTCTTCTGGGAGGATATTGACAGAATCCTGGTAGCTGTGAGGCCTACCACTTGCCTCCTTGACATGTGCCCATCCTGGCTAGTCAAGGCCTGGTGTCTAGGCCCCACTGGAAGAGATTATCAACTTGTCCCTTTCATTGGGGAATTTTCCAGTGGGACTGAAGGAGGCTGTGGTATGCCCACTCTTTAGAAAAACCATCACTGGACCTTCCAGACCTAGCCAACTACTGCCCAGTTTCAAACTTGCTATTCCTGGGCAAGGCAGTTGAGAGAGCAGTGGCTGAGCAGCTTCAGGCTTTCCTGCATAACACATCCATCCTGAATCCAATCCAGTTCAGTTTCTGCCCAGGCTACAGGATGAAGATGGCACTGGTCACCCTCATGGATGAC
>NW_015205254.1:0-940 GCF_001447785.1 Gekko japonicus | reverse complement strand
AACACAGAGCCTTGTCCTTGGCCAGATTAAAACGTTATGCCATCAGCAGTTCTCAATGGTAGATTCCAAAAGGTAGCTTTTTCTACCTTTGCCTATGTAAGTCAGAATGCATTGAAACAATTTCGCATATCCTTTTTAATTGTCCTTTTTATGTGAACATTCATTTTTAAGTATCTTGACCCTGTTCTTGAAAATAAGAGTGGACTGACTAATCACACCATGGTCCAATATATTATGAATTATTCTTTTCTTGGCATAACTGAGAAGGTTGCTTCGTTTCTTCAATGTGCCATAAAGTTTCACCAAGATAAGACACAGTGATAATTTGATGTTATATTTGAATTTTAACTGTAAAAGTTTTTCTTTCTTTTTCCTCTTATTCTAACAAAGATAGAATTTGTCTTAGTTTATTCTGTATGCCATTAAAGGTTTGATTTAGATCTAATCTTACTACGGGAAACAACAGTTTCCAAAGAAACTATCCAACTACAAATTAACCTTAGATGGTGTCATGGAATGTCAGAACTAAAATTCCAAAAAGCTGGATGCTATTTTGAACTGAAAGTTTTTTCACAAACTGTTCTTAAACAAGGTCTTCCTTTAAAAAAATAATCTCATGCTTCCAGATTGATATCGGTGGAGCCAAGGTTCCCTTGTAGCTACTTTGGAGCCCAAACAAAAAGACAAACAGTTATCTTGAGGCTGAAGCATTTGTGGAGCACAGCCTCACTGCAGATGGATGAGGCTGGCAGATACAATCAGGTATATAGAAAACACTGAACAATTGATTGAAACTGCAGTGAAATATAACAATAGCTGCCTTATGCCTTCTCTGTGTCGGCCCCTACCTTATGGAAAGGCCTGCCTGATAAAGTTAGGAAAGCTCCTGACTCTCCCAGATTTCAGCAAATCATGCAAAACTGAATGGTTCAAGAGAGCT
>NW_015205253.1:0-954 GCF_001447785.1 Gekko japonicus | reverse complement strand
AGATAGGGGAAAACCTTACTCTGCAGCATATCTTAGTCCAGGTTGATTATTTTCAAGGTTTGCCCAGGCTTATCCTACAACCAACAAGTCTAGAAGGCCAGCTACAGACAAAATATTCAATGATTTATTCTACAGTTTGGTTTTCCCAAGTGATTACATCACGACTAAGGTGCAGAATTTGAAAAACATATTTTCAAAAAGACTGCAACAGCAATTCTAACTCGCCTCCTCGTGGTGCACCCTGGATAATGCTAAAGAGCTTGAACATCTGTCTGCCAGACAATCATAGGATTTCCCGGCTATACTACACACATGGAAACAATCAACCAACCAATGGTTACATATTTTAATATTATTATATTAGTATATACTTCCTGTGTGTAACTCTACCATATGATAAATCAATACTGTTAATACAACTCTGCCATGCACTAAATAAATGCAATAAATGGTTATGTATTTTATATTATTATATACTTCCTGTGTGTAACCCTGCCATACAATAAATAAAGAACTGCAATAGCATTGCAATATTAACTCTTCCCGGACAACTCCTTGACCCCTCCCATAGAATATTTTAAACTTAAGGGGCAGCTACAAATATGTATTAAACAAATGAGGAATGATCATATTAATAACCAATGGGGACATCTATACCAAGCTATGATTTCAAAAAACTACAATTTTGGGCCATTGTTTCAGGTGCCTGTTGTGTGGAGATTCCTTCTATGTCTGATATCCCTGCATATTCATGGTTTCATTATTTCTTCTCCTCGTTCTATCAGGCTTCGTCCTGTGTTGCTGAACCTTCAGATTGTACTCTAGAAGACTTATCTGATTGGGCTCCAGTGACCCTGGATGAAATTGTAGATTTAATTGGTCAATAGAGTCAGGAAAGGCTTCTGGCCCAGATGTAATCCTCCATAAATCTAATTATGAAATATACAAAAATAT
>NW_015205252.1:0-952 GCF_001447785.1 Gekko japonicus | reverse complement strand
CCATTTGCCCACAACTAAGGCCCCACTGATTACTGTAACGTTTTCCAGTAAGCATTCCTAGTACTTCAGCCAAAGGTGACTTGTAGATAATATTTTAAAAGCATCTAATGCACATTTTTAAGAGTGATGGAGGTTTGTTGCACACCATATGCATATCTTTACACATTCTTAAGACTGGGAGGCTCTTGTCTGTACACCTGTGTGTTGTGAGGAGGTGAGATCACAGTACAATCATAACAGAGTAACACCCTTCTAAACCCACTAAAGTAAATCGACTTAGAATGGTGTAATTCTGCTTAGAATTCCACTCCTAGCATCTTTATTCTACTTGCAGACCTCAGATTTACAAGCATTTTCTAAAGAATGTAAAGTGGTTGAGAAAATAATAGGATAGAAGAGGGGAAAGGCATGGAAACTGCACATAGATAGTAAGGTGAAAGGTAAAAGGAGAATGGAGGAATGGAGGAACAGCAATCAGAGGAGAAGCAAAGAGAGTCTTAAACAACATCCCCTTAAGTTTGGACTCTCATACATAAGCCCCATCCTTTTAAGCTTCACTGCAAATCAATTAGACTATTTAAAATAAAAATAAAAATAAAACAGATCTGCAGGATTATCTGTTCACAAGCTTTCCTAGTAGGAGCCAAATTGGTTTCCCCCCCCCCCCCTTACAGTTTACCTTCCTCTCTCCCCAAATGGTATTCTTTTACCTGCTAGTTTGGAATCACTCACAACCTAACCCAAGCCTGCAAGATCTCATTCCCACTCCGGCAGCTTTTTTTCTCATTGGCTGAGAACGGCTGGCTCAGCAGCAGCGGCTGCAGAATGGGAGCCGGTGGTTGGTTGGGGAGGCAGGCCAGGGCAGAGCATATTTCTTCCAGGGTTTCATTTCTCTCCCCCCCACACACCTTTTGATACATCTTTGTCCCTTTGATTTAGAGAAGAACCAAAC
>NW_015205251.1:0-1021 GCF_001447785.1 Gekko japonicus | reverse complement strand
GGATGTCTGAAAGGGACCCGCCCCTGAGCAAGTCCAGAGCGTCCACATTCAGAGGCACTGCGCCTCTGATACCAGTGCTTAGGTGGCAACATAGGAACATAAGGAGAGCCCTGCTGGATCAGACCAATGGTCCACCTTGTCCAGCATCCTCTCTCTCACAGTGGCCAACCAGAGTAGGAATGAAGGTATAGTTCTAACAATGGAGGGAAGTAAGCAGTGTGGTCTCACAAGGATCCATATTGGGGCTGGCCACAGGGGTCCAAGCCACAGACCAATTTAACACAGTCTACATGGCTCTGCCCTTGAAGATCACTTGGGAACTCCAGCTAGTATGGAGTTCTAGCTGGACTGATCCTGGGAGCTAGCCAGGGCACACATGCATCCCACGTGTTCTGCTGTCACTACACTGAGCCTGCTTTGGCAGGGAAGGCAGGGTATAAATTAAATAAATAAATAAATAAATTACACTGGTCAAACAAAGAATATCTACAGTAAACCTCTGAAAATCTGAATGAATTTTGTCAAGAACCAACTAGTACGAATACTCATAACGTCAATACTTGTGCATTGTCACGGGAGAAACTGGGGCAGCATCAGCGCTTTTTGACACTTCCCCCCATATCTTATAAACAGAATGCCATTGATGTCTTTTGGAAAGCGGTTCCTCCCTTAATAAAGCCTTGGTGAAACGTGGTCTTAGCTGGCTCACCCGTAAGAGGCTGGGAGGATCGGCACTGATAAAGATCTTCATCCAGCACATACCCTATATGGGATGAGGATTGTTGAGAAGTTCTACATCTATGGGAGGATCGGCACTGATAAAGATCTTCATCCAGCACCTACCCTATATGGGATGAGGATTGTTGGGAAGTTCTACATCTATGGTGAATGAATGGATTCAGAATTTCTGGCATGGTGAACTTTTGAATGGATTAATTATTTATAATTATTATATCATATAATATGGTGTTGATTTATTCTTAAAAATTATTGAGGTTATGAGCAGTGTTCCCTCTAAGCT
>NW_015205250.1:0-937 GCF_001447785.1 Gekko japonicus | reverse complement strand
AAAGCAAAATAAAAATAATAATAATTTGGCCATCAATGTCCCCAATACTGAGCCAGCTGATTGATCTGTCTAGCCCACAACTCTCTTCTCTGATGGATGGCAGTGCTCTGGGCTCTCCGGGGACCTTCTGCATGTCCAATTTGTCTGTTATCACTCCCCTTTGACCGCCTCCCATCAGCAATCCGGGTGCTGCTATCTAGATTAGTTACAGTTCCCCAAAGCGGTTGCATTGGAGTCCTGTAGCAATGTAGAGACCAATCAGATTTTGGGGGTTGGTTCCCCTTTGTCAGACTCTTGACAGCTTATACCCTTGAAACTCTCATTGGTCTCTCAGGGGCAACTGAACTCGAATCTGGCTTTTCTGTTGCAGACCGACACGGCTACCCTCTGAAATTTCCCCACAGGCAGCCCCTGATCACTGTGAATCCAATTCTTTACGGAATGGTACGCGTGGACCGTAAGTTAAATATGAGCTGCCACTGTGACGTGGCAACAGAACAGGCTAATGTGATCTTGGGGTGTAGCAACAGACACATAACGTCCAGATCGCAAGATGTGATAGTCCCGCTGTACACTGCATTGGTCAGACTGCACCTGGAGTACTATGTGCAGTTCTGGAGGCCTCACTTCGAGAAGGATGTGGGCAGAATGGAGCGGGTGTGGAGGAGAGCGATGAGGAGGATCAAGGGCCTGGAGACCAAGCCCTACGAGGAACAGCTGAGGGACCTGGGCAGGTTCAGTCTGGAGAAGAGGAGGTTGAGGGGGGACAGGATTGCTCTCTTGAAGTATTTGGCGGCTGTCACTTGGAGGAGGGCAGGGAGCTGTTCCTGTTGGCAGCAGAGGAGAGGACTCACAAGAATGGGTTTAAATTAAGGGATGGAAGGTACTGGCCGGGTATTAGGGGAAAAGTTTTGACAGTAAGAGTTGTGCAACAGTG
>NW_015205249.1:0-1001 GCF_001447785.1 Gekko japonicus | reverse complement strand
AGGACACAGTTGACATGGGAGAGCATTAAGACGTGTGCAACGTGCTGCAGTAAGTGCTCAGAGGGGGGAGGGTCAGAGATCCCTTGTGGAGAACAACTGGGTTACCCTGGCTTCAGATTCCTTCCATCCTTGAGACCTTACAGTTGTCTTCACCACTGTGTTCTTTATTGCTACTGTTTTATCTTGTGCAGTTTGGTGTCGTGGTTTGGTGTAGTGATTAAGAGCACGGACTCTAATCCGGGAGAACCGGGTTTGATGCCGCACTCCTCCACATGCAGCTGCTGGCGTGACCTTGGGTCAGTCTCAAGTTCTCTCAGAGCTGTTCTCTCAAGAGCAGTCCTCGAAAGAGCTCTCTCAGCCCCACATTACCTCACAGGGCGTCTGTTGTGGGGATGGGAAAGGAAAGGAGATTGTAAACTGCTCTGAGACACCGAGTGAAGGGCAGGGTATAAATCCAATCTCCCTCTCCCCTCCTCCTCCTCCTCCTCCTCCTTCTCTTTTATCATTTACAATGATAGCTTTTGCTGTCCTCATTGTTATCACTGGCAAGGACCCTGGGAAGCAGGCCACTCTAATTTCCATTATGTGGATTGATTGCTTCCCTCCACCCCTCTTTATATCCCACTACATGCTTCCATGGTGCCCTTGGAGCAGAGACTGTCAGTGAGGGGCCTCAAGGGGCTGCATAATAAATCTAGCCTAGGAGACAGGATTCCAGTCTGGGTCTCTGGTTTCAAATCACCGATCATCAAAAACACACTTGACTTTCAGCCTCACTGGTCTAGCACTGGCACCAACTCAACAACTATTCTTCATCTCTCCTGACAGAGACTGTACATGAAGAGACCAAGGAGCAGGACCTGATCCAGGATACCGATGAAGTCAAAGTTAGTACCAGAGGGATAGCACCTCCTTCCTAATCCACAAGACAAGGGTGCCTTAGAGATTTGGAAGGCTCCGGACAAAAGTCCCAGATGGGGACCCAGGATCACTGTGCAAGG
>NW_015205248.1:0-941 GCF_001447785.1 Gekko japonicus | reverse complement strand
GCTGAAGAAAACAAATGGACCCCTAATTGATGACCTTGAGGGTAAAATGATCTCTCGTTAATGTTGACTGAGGAGCTGACAAATTTTTGACAGGGCCCAGGCCTGATGCTCCTTCATTGTGCCTGGCTTGAATCTGTTGCAGCAGCAACAGCAGTTGGCAGAGTGAATTATGGGCAGGTAGGGTGGCAACCTGTGGGAGGTTTGGGGTCAGGGAGATGGGGGCCATAATGGCACATGTGCTGTTATTTCACATCAGGTGAAAACCTATAAATGACTTAGGGTAAGTCTAGGAGTCAGCAGTTCTTACCCATCCATCACTTCAGGGTTTTCACTGGAAATGACATAATTATCCATGCGATGACCAGTTTTACAAATTTTTCTTTTGTTGTCTCTTGGGACAGCTGTGAGCAACTGGAGCTTGGGGTGGGAGATCCCCTGCTCCAATCAGGGACTGGCAAACCTAGTGGTGAGGAATATCCTGTTTTGTTTTACAGTCAGGGCCTGCTAAGCTGTGCTTTTAGGTCTGTAGGATACCCCAAAAGTGAACAAACCGCTCGTGATAAATATGTTGTTTAGTAAGTTTTAACAAGGTGTTAACAAAGATGGTGGCTCCATAGCAAGGCAGTGATCGGCCTACAGCATCCCTCACTTTGAAGACTAGGGGTCACTGGCAGTCTTCTTGAGACATTATTCCACGGGTCTAGATGCTGGTCACACAGTTTCCTGTGAACCAGCAGGATCCAAAGGCCTCGAGGCTCGCCTAGCTCTTTAAAAAGTTGCTGCAGACTAATTACTAGCAAATGCCAGCATCTTTACATGGGATGCTTTCCCACAGGCAAGCTCATTACGGCTTTCAGGGCGGCTGAGCCTTCATCCTCCTATACCATCCTCATATACCAGTTACACATATACCACAATTCAATTCAATTCAAATACCTTTT
>NW_015205247.1:0-945 GCF_001447785.1 Gekko japonicus | reverse complement strand
TACCACCCGGTGGCGAGCCAGACTTGCTTTGAAGACAAGAGACGTTTCAGAGGTGGGCTGCCATCGCCTGCCTCTGTGTCACGACCCTGGCATTCCTTGGAGGTCACCCTTCCAAACACTAGCCAAGGCCGACCCTGCTTAGTGTCTGAGATCTGCTATCCAGGCCAGGCCGCTTGGTGGCGGCAGAAAGTGCCATCAAGCCTCAGCCAATTTAGGGCAACCCCGTTGGGTTTTCACGGCAAGAGATGGGTTTTCAAGGCAAGAGATGTCCAGAGGTGGGTTTGCCACTCCCTCCCTGTGCGTGGCGACCCTCGTCTTCCTGGTGGTCTCCCATCCAAATAGTAACCGGGGCTGACTCTGCTTAGCTTCCGAGATCTGAGGAGATCGGGCTAGCCTGGGGGTGGTCCAGGCCCGGTCAGGAAGGAAGCTTACGGGATTCCAGCTTCCTGTGAGAGCGCCGCCCAAGTCTGCTCTCAGACCGCCACACAAACTGCCTCCCCGCCTGTGAGACACACGGCAGAGGCTCCTGTTTGGGGTGGCCAGGAAAGAAATATTCCGCTCCCAGTAGCTGGCCGTTCAACGCCCCAATGATTCGGCAAGCCTCGGCCTAATCGCACCTTAAATAAAGGCGTTACGGCCAACAGCGAAACAAACGCTTTGTGAACAGTGGGTCACATCCTTAGGGAATTGTCCCAAGAAACAAGCTAGTGCTCCTAGGGGAAATGAGGGTACAGCTGTGCAGGGCCATCGTCAGCACATCCACAGGTGGGGCAGCTGGCAGGTCTCAGGGCTTCTGGTGGGGCCCATTGCTGCCGATCCCCACCCATGCACCTCCCCTGCCAAATGCCTGCACCCATGCGTCTCAACTGCCCAGGGCAACTGAGGAAGGGCGCGTGAGCGGCAGCACGACTGTGCCACTCCTGGTGGCAATGGGAGGCTAGTGCA
>NW_015205246.1:0-941 GCF_001447785.1 Gekko japonicus | reverse complement strand
ACAACTGGAAAACAAAAACAAGGCAATGAGCTTCGTAATACATTCTTACAACACGCAGAAGAACATAGGCTGGTTGACTCTTGGAAAGTTAGAAATCCACGGAAAAAGACTATTTATTCAGTGAGACATAAGTCATTGTCAAGAATAGATATGTGTTGGATATCAACAACAATCATAAATGACTTAATAGAAGTGGAGATATTACCAGCAACCTTTGCAGATAGATCACAATCCGGTTATGCTTACACTACAAGATACTCCAAGGAAAAATAGGTGGTCTTTGAATACTTTTCTATTGAAGAATAAAAATTTGTAACAGAATCTAAAAAAGAATTTCAAATGTTCTTCAAACAAAATATCCAGCCAGAGATTTCTATTGGAACTGTATGGGATGCATTTAAGGACTACGCTAGACATTGGATAATTAGAGAAGCTGCACATATCAGAAAACAAAAGATGAAATTTTTTTCTCAAATTAAGGAGCAAAAAACAGAAAAAAATGAAACAAGGTCCTTCAATTGAACATACAAAAGTGAAGCTGAAGTTGTTACAACATCAAATGAACTGCCTTCTAACACAAGAAATAGCAAAAAAAAAGTATGCAAAACAAAATTATTTTGAAAATGCCACCAAACCAACTAGGTGGTTAGCATACAGAATATGGAAAGGAAAGGAAAAAAGACACACAAAAATATTGAGAGATGATGAAGGAGAAGAAAAAAATAAATCCAAAGAGTTGAAAAAAATATTGAAATTTTTAATGAGAAGTTATATCAGAAGAGAGAAGCAACACAAGAACAAATTAAAGATTTCTTGGAGAAATATAATTTTTTAAAAATTACTTAAGAACAAAGGAAATTTTTAAATGACTCAATAACTTTATCTGAATTGACAGAAGCATTAAAAAATAACAAAAAAGGGAAGACTCCAGGTCCTGATGG
>NW_015205245.1:0-947 GCF_001447785.1 Gekko japonicus | reverse complement strand
ATCTCAGGCTGGTGAGGGAGTAAGTTTAGGGATTTCTGGTGGCTTTTGTTCTGAAATCCAGAGAGCCTACCTCTCTGGGTTATTGTGTAATATATTGAGCCAGTGTAGAGTTTTCCCCTCATCCCTGGACTGGCCTGGGGGGCAGAACCTATACAAGGGATTCCCCTGATTCCAGGGCTTCCAATCTGCCGCTGGCTAAATGGCCAGCAGGGGAGCCCCACCCCTGAAGAGCCCCATCCCACCCGATGTGCCCGGCACGTATACCATGCATTTCCACGGAAAGTTAGTTTCCAGTGATTCTGTTTGTGTAGGAAACAGGCTCACATTTCCCACCAATATGAGACACAGGGAACTGTGAACCAACAGTGTCAACAGCATCACTGATTGATTTGCTTCATTTACTGTTTGCCTTTCTCACTGAGACTGGAGCCATGTTACAGAATTAGAAGACAATGCAATGAAAATAGCATAATACATAAAACAGGCAGTGAAATAAAAACAGTTCAATACATACAAACGGCGCGGACCAAAAAAATGGATTACAAAATTAGAAAACAATGCAATAAAAACATGCTATGCACAGTAAACACTGCAAGAGGGCAGTGATCTCAGTCATGGCACCAATGTTCTGGAATGCTCTACCGAGTGAGATGTGTAGGTTACCAGCCTACAGGGGCCACCTGGAGATATCTTGCTTATTACACTTGACCTCCAGATGACCAGGATCAGTTCCCCAGGAGAAAATCGTCGCTTTGGAGGGTGGACTCTACGGCATCGTGCCCTGCTGACGTCCTTCCCCTTCTCAAACCTGGCCCTCCCCAAGGTTCACCTCCAAAATCTCCAGGTCTTTCCAAGCCCTGATCTGCCAACCCCAGAGATCTGTCTGTCCGTTTCTGTTGCCCCCTTCTGCCAGTGGGCGAAGACTTTTGTTTCATTTGGCATTCCCT
>NW_015205244.1:0-978 GCF_001447785.1 Gekko japonicus | reverse complement strand
AGTCGCTAAGAAGGAGTTCTATGAGGCTATGATTGCGTCCGCAAGCTCATGCCTAGCTCAAATATCAGCTGTGAGGCATTTGCGAGCTATTTTGGGGATAAAGTCTTGGCACTTTGCTGCGACCTCCCCACGACAGTTGATACAATGAGTGAACCTGAGGCCCCTTGCACATCTTTGATTCCGGCTTTGGATTCTTTCAACCTGCTCGGCCTGGAGGAAGTTGACAGGTTGCTCAAGACTGTATACCCAACCACATGCAACCTTGCTCTGTGCCCTTCTTGGCTGATTATAGCCGGCCACTGGAGGGACAGTTCCCGGGGGCACTCAAGGAAGTGATGGTCCACCCTCTCATGAAAAAGCCATCCCTGGATCTGGCCAAATTGGCTAACTATCGGCCAGTTTCCAATTTGCCCTATCTGGCCAAATTAATTGAGAGGGCGGTGGTGATACAGTTGCAGAGCTTTCTGGATGATGCTTCCATATTAGATCCCTTCCAGTCTGGCTTTCGTCCGGGGCAAAGGACAGAGACAGTGCTGGTCGCCCTTACTGATGACCTCCTGAGGCATCTTGATTGGCGCGGTTCGGCACTGCTGTTGTTGTTAGACCTGTCAGCAGCATTTGACACGGTCAACCATCAGCTACTAGCCCACCGCCTCGTTGACATGGGGATACAGGGGCTTGCCTTGCACTGGCTTGTTTCCTTTCTCCAAGGTCGGGGACAAAGGGTGGCAATAGGGGAACAGCAGTCCCAGAGGCATCTGCTTGAGTGTGGAGTGCCTCAGGGGCGGTGCTTTTCCTGATGCTCTTTAACATCTATATGCACCCCCTTGCCCAGATTGCCTGAGGTTTGAGCTGGGATGTCACCAGTATGCTGATGACACCCAACTCTATCTGATGTTAGGTGGCCAGTCGGGCTCCAGACTGGAAGATTTAGACCAGGCATTGTACACCGTGGCTGGTTGGCTCAGACAGAGCCGG
>NW_015205243.1:0-956 GCF_001447785.1 Gekko japonicus | reverse complement strand
GATTACCACTTTGGGGTCAGGAAGGAATTATTCTCCAGGCTAGATTGGCCCAGGGATCCTGGAGGATTTTTTCCCTCCCGTTGGGTTTAGAGCAGGAGCTACTGGGAGAGGTAGTTGTGAATTTCCTGCATTGTGCAAGGGGTTGTACTAGATGACCCTTGGGGTCCCTTCCAGCTGTATGCTTCTATGAAGTTTGGGTTGTACAGCTTTAACTAGCTTTCGTGTGCTTCCTTTTCAGACACTTCAGTCACAACCGCCCACATCCTCCATCTCGGAGGACGATAAAACTGAAAACAGAACAATTTCCTTTGTTTTCCCCTCAGAAAGTAGGACGCTTTTCAAACTCCTTAATTATTGTTCCAATTCCACTGAGAAGGACAAATCTAGTATGTGTTAATTTATTTTCTGTGCTGAGAAAACTCTGGACATGTAAACACGGCATTCTTTAAAGACTGACAAGTGGGAGAAAAAATAGCCTTTTTTTAAAAAAAATGTTGTTCTAAATGGTGTAAAGATGAATTTGGACTTCATATGCGAGATAGCTGCCTCTGGCCATGGAGAAGGAACATTCTGTCAGGAACATATGATGATTAGAGAATACAGAATTCACAGCAATAATGGAGAGCAGCAAAGGAGATTTCACACCAAGGGACAAAAATACTGGAACAAAAACTTCACTGTTGAATATTTCAGGGACTGAGTTTCATTTCCCAAACAATATGGCCGCTTCCAGCACATGAACACATGAAGTGAAGCCGAATCAGACCTTTTTGGTCCATCAAAGTCCGTATCGTCTACTCCAACTGGCAGCAGTCCTCCAGAGTAAGGAGGGGCACCAACTGGACCACGAACCAAATCTTTCTGTGGACCGGGGCCCGGTTCGTGGCTCATTTGTGTGGTCCACGTCCTCTTGCTTTTCACGGACCACCCAGGGAATTCTGGGGGTTTGTTTGGTC
>NW_015205242.1:0-971 GCF_001447785.1 Gekko japonicus | reverse complement strand
GGATCTGGGAGACTAATGCTCAAGTCCTTACTCTGCTAGCAGAGTGGAAGCTTGCAGAGTGACCTTGAGCCAGTCACACACTCTCAGCCTAACCTACCTCACAGGGATGTTGTGAGGATAAAATGGAGGAGAGGAGAATGATGTAAGCTCCCCACTGAGAAAGGCTAGGTATAAATGAAGCAAATAAATAAATGCCCTTTGTTTTAGTATGTTTTGTGTTAATTACCTAACAGATTGTTGTGTAATTACTTATCATACCCGAAAGTTAAGTTTCAAAGGGTAGTGTTCAGGGACTTCTGCTTGGCCCTTTGCTTCTGGCCTGCAGGATCCCACAAGGTTCCAGATTGTCCTTCATGCTTTTTAGAATCGATATGAAGCCACTGGGAGAGGTCATCCAGAGATGTGGGCTGGATTGTCCCAATAGGCACATGATGCTCTTCTCTATCTCATGTTCCTGGTGGATCTCAGTGAGCACATGAAAACTGTGAATCAGTGCCTGGAGGCAGTTTTAGGATGGATGAGGACTAGCAAGCTTAAACTTAATTGTGGCAAACAGAGGTGCTACTGGTAGGCTTTAGTCTTGATCCAAAAACTGAGTTCCCTGCTGTTCTGGATGGGGTTCTGCTCCCTCTAAAGCAGCAGGTTCACAGCACAGGAGTCCTGATGGATCTAGGTCTCCTGCTGGACAAGAATGTGGCGGCAGTGGCCAGGAGAGCCTTTCATCCACTTTTTCTGGTAAGCCAGCTGTGGACATTTCTGATCACAAAGGATCTTGTCACTGGTGAATGCCCTGATAACATCTATACTAGACTACTGCAATGTGTTCTATGTGGGAATGCCCTTAAAGAGTTTCTATAAGCTACAATATGTGTAGAATGCTGGAGTGTTTCATAGGGACCATATTACTCCAGTCTTGTTTCACTTACACTGGCTCCCAGTATGCTTCTGGGTCCAATTCATGGTGCTGGTAT
>NW_015205241.1:0-876 GCF_001447785.1 Gekko japonicus | reverse complement strand
AAATAATAAATAAATTGTTTTTAAATTCACTGGATAACCTTCAGCCAGCCACATACTCGCAGACTCACAACAACCTACAGGGTTGTTGTGGGGGAAAATGGGGGTGAGGAGAATTATGTAAGCCTCTTTAGGTCCTGTTGGGGAGATGGGCAAGGCAGAAATCAAGTAAATAAAAAGAAAATAAATCCATGCCCTTTGTGAAATACTGAAATAAAATCAAAACTAACATACCCCTAGAAGGCACAGTAACCGCAAACACCTTGTATTCCTTCTTGTGGAAAAGCTGTTCTGTTTCATACAGACATCTTTCATAAAGGAAAGCCTGATGCTCTGGGGACCACTGAGTCTCCCCCCAAAAGAGATTGTTTAGCTTTATCTTGGACTCATCATGGTAGACAATGATTGCCCCTTTTCCTCAGCCTAATAGCTACCACAGTAAGATGTCAAAAAAAAAACACAACAACAACAAAACATCTGTTCAAATGTCACCTTGAAGAAAGCATTACTACTCTTACTTTGGCATCTTCCAATCTGTCCATTAGCTGCAGTACTTCATGTAAATTTGGGCCTGGGGCTGGCAGAACCTACCTCCTTGCAGTAGCCATTCTATAACAATTAGATAACCTGAACAAACATTTTCTGTGTTACCTCCTCCAACATAATTTGCTTCATGCCCATAATTACAGTAATCTTCAAGGTTAGAACAAGTGGTGCCAGTATAAAATATTGTCTCTTACTGTGGCAGCTGAAGTAGAGTTATAAGGATTATGTACACTGTTTGACCTCGGTATGATACTGGACTTACTCTCCATTTCCTGAGTCTTTGTATCTGGGCACATAAATCATGTGCTCCTACTGTCTCTGTTCTGTCATCTA
>NW_015205240.1:0-957 GCF_001447785.1 Gekko japonicus | reverse complement strand
TCTCTGGGGCTCATATGGGGAGAGGCGGTGGTGTTACGACATAAGGTGACCTAATGACCAAGCCAAAGGTAGGGCCAAATTATAACTGATAACAAGGATCCATCCCTGTATCCCTTCACATATAACTGAGAGCCTATGTGGTATAGCAGTTAACAGTGTCGTAGTATCTTGGAGAATCCAGATTCCAGGCCCTACCTGTGCTATGGAAGCTCGCTGGGTGACCTTGGGCCATCCAAACTCTCTCAGCCCAACCTATCTCACAGGGTTGTTGTGATGATAAAATGGAGGATGATGTCAACCGCTTTGGGTCCCCATTGGGGAGAAAGGTTGGTATACATGCATTACATACAGGAATTAGATTAAGCTACAAAAAAATCAGTTGAGCTCAGTATGGATCAGGGCCATGACTCTGAGGATAGGGGTTTTAACTCTCCCTCCCCCTGCACCATTGCCCTGATCAATTTTTCTTCTCTGGGATTCTATTTGCCCTGATAGAGTGGGGAAAGACAGGCACCCATATTGGTTGCCTGTCTTTTTTCCCCCTATCAAGATTAAAAGCGAGAGTGCAGCGATATTGATTGGGCAAGTGATCCATATCACACACCCCCGGTTGCTTTTTGTAGCCAGATGAACGTTAAAGTAAACAATTATGGATCCCTTGTGCCTTGCGGAGTCTGTCCCTTAGATAAATAGAAGAAGCAATTTACACCAGATGAGAGCATTTTTGCAGAAAACAAGAGACAAGAGAGGTTAGGTCACACCATATGATTGAAACGTGCTGGTAGAAACACCAAGCCTTGCTGCCTGAGCCAGTGTGAATGTCTCTGATGAAAGTAGGAGATTAAAAAGAATATGACCATCAGTCACAAAGATGGAGGTGGCGGAAGCAAGGCCATCTAATGCAGGGAGGTTTTGGGGTGCAATGGGGCAGAGACACTGTAGAGGTGTGTGACCCCT
>NW_015205239.1:0-985 GCF_001447785.1 Gekko japonicus | reverse complement strand
ACACCTGAACAGCATACTCGAGATCGCAATGGCACAGACAATAATTCAGAGCAATAATTCAGAGTGAGAGGTGTCAGTTATCAGACACTGTTAAATAAACAAGATATTGCAAGCGTGCTGATGTTTTAAGCATGTTTTTATTTTAAGTAAAAAAAAACCTTTGTGTTTGTGTCCTTTATAAAGTTTATATCTCCGCTACCTGGCATTACATTTTATGACACACATGGCCTGGCCCAACAAGGTCTCATTTATGTCAGATCCGGCCCTCATAACAAAGGAGTTCGACACCCCTGCTTTAACCCCTGCTCTGTTGGAGGGAGAGTCCTGCAAACAAAAGGAACTGCTGGCCTGATATCTTCTGCTCTGCAGCACCTTCTCTGCACATGGCCTGAGGAGGTGACTGCAACCATTCACCTTATCCCAATCAAGTGACTGGAAGGGCCAATGAAGCACTCTCGTACTTCTTTTCTCCTCCATGCAGGTTGAGAGTAGCTATGGGTGGAGGAAGCCGAGCCCTAGGAGGAAAGGCTGAGGGACCTGGGAATGTTCAGGCCAGAGAAGAGGAGGTTGAGGGGGGGGGGACGTGACTGCTCTCTCGAAGTTTTCAGAGGGCTGTCACTTGGAGGAGGGCAGGGAGCTGTTCCTGTCGGCAGCAGAGGAGAGGACTCGCAATCGTGGGTTTAAATTAAGGGCGGGAAGGTACCAGCAGGGAAAGCTTTTGGACAGAGTTGTGCCACAGTGGAATCAGCTGCCCCGGGAGGCGGTGAGCTCCCTCTCACAGGCAGTCTTTAAATAGCGGCTGGACGACAAACGCTTGTCAGGGATGCTCTGGGCTGACCCTGCCTTGAGCTGGGGGTTGGACTAGATGGCCTGTGTGGCCCCTTCCCACTCTGTGACTCTAGGATTCTATGAAAGGGCCATCGAGTCACAGCCTATTTGATAGTGACCCTGGAGGACAGAGGTGGTTTGCCTTTGCCTGCTTCTG
>NW_015205238.1:0-1131 GCF_001447785.1 Gekko japonicus | reverse complement strand
CACTTGTAATCCCAGGAAATCTCCAGCCATCGCCTGGAATTTGGCAACCCCACTCACTCCCCATTGCCAGCTCGAGGGTGGGAAATTCCTGGACATCTGAGGGTGAAGCCTGTGGAGGGCGGAGTTTGGAGAGGAGAGGGGAAGGAGGGCAGTTGGGTGTAATGCCAGAGAGTCTCCCTTTTTTTGGTCCTCAAGTTGCAGCTGACTTATGGCGGCCCCTGTAGGGTTTTCAAGGCAAGGGATGTTCAGAGGGGGTTGCCATTGGCTCCCTCTGTGCAGCAACCCTGGTATTTCTTGGCAGTCTCCCATCCAAATAGTGACTCGGGGCGACCCTTCTGAGATCTGATGAGACTGGGCTTACCTGAGATATGCAGGACTCAGGGTGCCATGGAGCCCACCACCTCCCAATCTCGGTCATCGGGGGATCAGTTGTAGTTCCCGGAGATCTCCAGGCCCCACCGTCCATAGCAATGGATCTTTCCCCCAGTAAATTCCCCTCAATGTTGGGTCATTCTGAAGAATGGGAAGGAGTAAGAACAAGGTTAGAACGGATAAAAGGAAGTCCTTCTTCACCCATAGAGTGATTAACACTTGGAATTCACTGCCACAGGAAGTGGTGGCGGCTACAAGCATGGACGGCTTCAAAAGGGAATTAGATAAGCATATGGAGCAGAGGTCCATCAGTGGCTATTAGCCACAAGGTATAGATAGGGGCTCTGGGGCAAGTGATGCTCTGTCATCTTGGTGCTTGGGGGGGGGGTCAACAGTGAGAGGGCTTCTAATGTCCTGGCCCCACTGCTGGACCTCCTGATGGCACTGGTATTTCATCCAGTGTTGGACTGGATGGGCCTTTGGCCTGATCCAACATTGGCGTCTCTTATGTTCTTAAGGCCCCTCCCTTCTGTCAGCCTTGCCATCCATCTGGTGGTTTCTGCTCTCCCAGAACCCATCAGCAGCACCCAGAATGACAGGAAGACTCAGTTCCTTGCTCACTCTCTTTAGTCTCTTTATGCAGCCCTGGGAGCAAAATGCTGAAAGGCACATGTTCAGATTGGACTGTAGCTAAGGAGGGGAGGGTGATCAGAAAAAGTAGTGGGGCTGAGGCCTCCTGTGCCCCATGGGATCCAAACA
>NW_015205237.1:0-1096 GCF_001447785.1 Gekko japonicus | reverse complement strand
GAGAGAATCTTGATTCTCCCACCTTCTTCCAAGGCTAGGCCCAAAGTTTCTCCCCCTCCTCCCTGCATTTAAGCACCCCTTGAGTAGCGGCGCCGTCATAGGCCCCGAGGGGTGCTCTGCAGAGTCTTGCCTATTGACCAATCCGGTCATGCCAAGCAAGCCCCGTCAATTATCACTGACACACCAGGATGAATCAGATTATTCTTCTGTTATCGAAGACGGAAATTGGGTAAGGACGCACCGAACGCAAGAGCATGAGTCCTCCCATGTAATGGGAGGCTGTGTTCCTGGCCCACCTGGTGGGTTACGGAAGGTGAGAGAATGAAGGAGGAGATGCCAAAGGAAAGGGGAAATAAATACCACAATGAAATGCAACGGAAATAATAACTGAGGAAAAGGGAGATCAACTTTCTTTGAAGAGAAGAAGAAGAGAAGAGATTGGATTTATAACCTGCCCTTCACTACCCATAGGAGCCTCAGAGCGGCTTACAAACTCCTTTCCCTTCCCCTCCCCACAACAGACACCCTGTGAGGTAGGCGGGGCTGAGAGAGCTCTTGACAGAAACTGCTCTTTTTTTCAAGAACAGCTCTGACAGAACTATGGCTAGCCCAAGGTCATCCAGCAGCTGCGAGTGGAGGCGTGGGGAATCAAACCCGGTTCTCCCAGATTAGAGTCCGCGCACTTAACCACGACACCAAACTGGCTCTCTCTTTGGTGAAAGTCATGTGAAGGTACAGTTTGGTGGCCAGATAATTTTTTTTGCGTTGGTCTCATTTGTATCCATGGCTCTGTCGCCATCAATAGGGCGTGGTCTGGGCTCCATACCGCTTAACGGGAGCAAACCGGTGGCCACTTGTTCAAAGTGTCCGTGCCGTTCGGAGGCAGGGCCCTCACATGGCTGCAGCTGCAATCAATAGGTAGAATTGCAAAATGGAAGTTGGCTCAGACGCTGGAGTGCCTGTTCCAGATGCCACACAGTTTTCTAGCACCGTCCCTCCCAAGATACCGAAACCAGAATGCCACCTGTGTCACCTATGATGGACAGATGCCCAGAACCAGATCCACCACGTGCAGGGGTCATTTTGTAGAAAAAGA
>NW_015205236.1:0-913 GCF_001447785.1 Gekko japonicus | reverse complement strand
TCCACAAGTTCACATTTGAGTTTTTTCAGGGCTTCCCCAACCTCTGTTTCTTGTCTGGTTTCCCTAAAATCTAATGGTCTTCCCATAAGAAAAGTTTCTAGAGTGGAAGAAGTAAATGAATCATCCGAAGTTCTTCCATCTGTTGTACCATTTCTGCCCCATAGATCTCTACTGCACCCACCTTATCTGCTGGTTTAAACATAACCTCACTGTGAGTACAGAGCCAGTTTGGTGTAGTGGACTCTAATCTGGGAGAAGTGGGTTTGATTCCCTCACACCTCCATATGCAGCTGCTGGTGTGACATCGGGCCAGCCACAAGTTCTTTCAGAGCTGTTCTTTCAAGAGCAGTCCTTGAAAGAGCTCTCCCAGCCCTGCCTACCTCACTGGGTGTCTGTTGTGGGAAGGGGGAGGGAAAGGAGTTTGTAAGCCGCTCTGAGACTCCGAGTGAAGGGCGAGGTATAAATCCAATCTCCTCCTCCTCCTCCTCTCCTCCTCCTCCACCTCCTAACCCCCCCAGTCACACTCTCTCAGTCTAACCTACCCCACACGGTTGTTGTGAGGATAAAACTGAGGTGAGGAGAATGATGCAAGCCACTTCATAAATAGATAGATGATTGGTAGGTAGGTAGATAGGTAAGAACATAAACTCTTTCTCTTGGTCAGTCTCTGCCAGTTCAAACCCCATCAATGTGTATTTATGGTGAAGTTTTTTTGCTCCAATGTGCATCCCTTTGCCCTTGGCCACATTGAACCCCATTTGCCACGTTGAACCCCATTTGCCACATCAGCCCAGGCTAGCCTGATCCAGGAGAGGCCTCGCTCATCAGGCCTGTGTCTGTTTCACACATGACGAGGTGGCAAACCCAGGTTTCACACAGAGGGTTTGGAGCATATGGAGCAGAGGTCCATCAG
>NW_015205235.1:0-998 GCF_001447785.1 Gekko japonicus | reverse complement strand
CTAAAGACTCTACTTAGAGTGTGCAAAAATATATATATCTACAGTATTTTTTTGGGTTCGGGTGTACTGAACTCAAAAAATGTTGGCATTTCCCAATATTCCCAGATCTTAATATTGGTATGGTATTGGGATTCAGGAAATAATCAGGATTGCAGAATTAATTCAGATCCATTATACCCTATGGAGACTGTCGCCATAGGGTGTAATGGAGAAGGGATTTAAACTTTAAATGCTTGCTCGATCCACTTGGTGAGTTGTGCTGCTGTATTTTTTTCAGTCAGTATATACCAAGTGCACAGTCCTAGAGTCTACCATGGGTTGTACGGTTTGATGAGAACACAGGAGTCAAGGGTAACAAACACACTTAAGTTTATTTATGTTGAAATGTGTCATTGAATGCCTTCATAAGATAGATGACACAAGTTACCAAAGCTGGGAGGTGCTCTATGCTTAATGGTTACCAAGTATGTTCTCTAAGAGGCTGAAACTTGAAAACAATAACCAGACAAACATTAGTGCTTCACTTTTTTTATAGGAACAGCCCCAAAATCCTGCCCGTCTACACAACTCCCTGCCTATTCCAGATACCTCCAATCCCACTCCCTCCAAAACCCAACTCCCTTTTTTTTTCAGCATGCCATTGGATGTTAAAGTGCTTCAGGCTTATAGCCACAGTGGGGCATTTAGTGGCGGTGCCCCCTTGCTCATGGCCCATGCTTCACAACTCCCGCTGCCCTTACCCATGCCCTTACCTACCAGCCGCACTCATTCACCTCGGCCACTACAGGAGGTGAACCAACTGGCCGGTGTGATTAATACTTGGTGAGCATGCACTCTCTGCTATAGTAGCAGGGAGGTGAGGCCTGCTGTTACTGTAGCGCAGAACACATAACCCCTGAATATTAATTGCACCAGCCCACCAGCTCTCCTTCTCTTGTAGCGCTGAGGTGAAAGAGGAAAGATCTTCCTCTTCTTTGCCTGCCTGCTGACGGGATCTC
>NW_015205234.1:0-1002 GCF_001447785.1 Gekko japonicus | reverse complement strand
AAGGTGGGGTAGAAATGAAGGAAATAAATAACTAAGCAGTGCAGTTTTATCCCATGCTTCCCGCACGGAGCTCAGAGTAGTTCTTCCTTCCTCGGTAGTAGCCTCATAAGAACCTGATGAAGCAAGTCGGGTGGAGAGACAGAAAGTGGGGCTGACCCATGGTCAGCCAGCGAGTGGTTCTCTCTAGGTCAACCAGCAAAGCTTCAGGGCAGAGAGGAGATTCGAACCCAGTTCTCCCTGATCCTAGTCCAATGTTCTAATCGCTACACGGCACTGGCTTAACCAACAACAAAATGCTCAACACTTCCCCTTCTGGAACCTGCGTGTGGATTAAGATCACAAGGAGAGACCCTCCTGATGGTCCCATCAATCAAAGAAGCTTCTTCGGTGGGCGTGCGAGAGAGGGCCTTTTCAGTGGTGGCCCCAGGATTACAGAACAACCTCCCCAGGGAAGTGCACCTGTCCCCCCCTCACTTTTGACCTTCAGGAAGGAAGACCGTTTTATTTAGGACTGCACTTGGTTAGTTTATTTTATTGGCTAACAGAAGAGGAAGAGGAGGAGGAGGAGGAAGAAGAGGAAGAAGAGGAGGAGGAGGAGGAGGAAAAAGAAGAGGAAGAAGAAGAAGAGGAGGAGGAGACTGGATTTCTACCCCGCCCTTCACTACCCAAGGGAGTCTCAGAGCAGCTTACAAACTCCTTTCCCCCTCCTTGCCCCACAACAGACACCCTGTGAGGTAGGTGGGGCTGAGAGAGCGAGGCCCAAATCTCTAGGAATTTCCCAACCTGGATATGGCAACTCTATCTCCCCATCCCCTGCCGGTGGCCAAAGAGGACATAGCAACCCTAGGACCTGCCATACCTAGAAAACCGAAAGTGAAAAACAATGTTTAAATATAAAATTCATTCATCCTCACCCTCCCTTTGGAAGCAGTTCTTTTATGAGTAAAATTTTGCTTTTGCTATGCTATGCTTCGATTAAAATCTGTTAAGGCCAGAAGGGAG
>NW_015205233.1:0-980 GCF_001447785.1 Gekko japonicus | reverse complement strand
CTATTTCCACCCTCGCATAGCAGCCACTGCAGCCAAAAAAGTTACTACAGTGAACATAATGTCAAAATCAGTATCAGCTAGCTGGAAAGGCAAAAAAAAAAAAAAAAAGCACAAGACGCTAAAACTACCTGCCAAATCCAGAGATTTCTCAAAAGGGCCACCAACATAAAGTCAAAAGGGGTGTAAAATAAAGTTTTAGATGTCACAGATCCACAAGGGCACAATGTGTCCACCTAAGCTATTTCTTGGAATCGACACCACAGAAGGAAAAACATTTAACCTAGCCAAGTCGTCCAGAATTTAAGGACAGTCAATCAGTAGAACTGATAGGATGGAAGAAGAGGCCAAAAAAATAACGCAGAACATACTCTACAAGCCCTAGCAAGGGCTGACTGGCAATCCAAAGCCTCCAATGCTCATATCAAGGGAAGTCTGGCAGCCTGGGGGCCAAACTGCTTATCACGTAACAATGGAACAGGCTGACAATGCTCCACTACAAATATTTCAAGGAAACAGGAACATGTAGTTTAGTCATTAAGGTATGTTTTTCTTATAGAGAGCGTGTACAGTTGTTTACAAACAAGGGTACATGAATACTGCTGCTTTTCACAGGAGGGTTACTCCATAAAGTCACGTGGGGTTATGGCAGCTTTCTTTGTAGCTCTGCTATCTAGAGTAAGGGGCCATACCCTCAGTACCATGGGAAAGAATAGAGCATGTGCTCTGCCATTAACATTCTCCCCAGCATGCAGGAGTTCGTTTAGCTATCAGGTCTCTTCAAACCACTGGTTTACCCACTCTTACAGGACATAGGGATTTAAACGGTGATGGAAAGTGCCGTCAACTTGCAACCAACTTATGGCACTGCCGTCAGGTTTTCAAGGAAAGAGAGGTTCAGAGGTCGTTTGCCATTGCCTACCTATCCTGGACTTCCCTGTTGGCCTCCCATCGAAGGACCAACCAGGGCTGACCCTGCTTAG
>NW_015205232.1:0-980 GCF_001447785.1 Gekko japonicus | reverse complement strand
GATAGATAGATGATAGCTAGATAGATAGAGGATAGCTGATAGATGATAGATGATGATGATGATGATGATGATGATGATGGATGGATAGATGGATAGATAAATCGATAGAGTCCTCATTATGACTGCAGTAGAAGAAAGGCCTGTAAACCAAACAAGCAGTAGGGACTTCTTCCTCTGGTACATATGGACTGGCCTAGTGCTTCTCAAACTGTGGTCCCAGGAGCACTGAGTCCATGAGGGTACTCCAGGAGGTCACTGAGACCTTCGTAAGGACAGAACACAAGCACATCTCATGCCATAAGGATGACAGGAAAACCGACCCTCCTCAGTTTTCTAGGGAAGAAGGCAAGAGCTCATAAAGCTGCCACCACCCAGAGTCACCCTAGCTTCCAGATCACCTCACAGCACTAACCAGAAGACATGCCAATTGGTTGCTGCAAACTGATTGCTCAGCTTGAGGACCTCTCATTGATTGAGTGGCACCAAGGAGGTACAGTCCTAATCCTGTTATACCTCTCTATTCTGGTACAACACTGTACTGGTTTTCACTCTGTTTTCAAACACAACAGATTTGAGCATCACAAAAGGTCACTCTCCTTCCCTATTTCAGTTCAATCTGTTTATTACGGTCAGAGACCCGTCAGATAGCAACATATCATAACTCTCCATCCCTAAGAAATGGACGTGAGAGGACAGAAGCATCTGTGGCAGGCACACAATGAAAAGGGCCCATTGGGCCCATGGCAGGTTCTGGAAAAGGAGGAGAGGCAGGCCCGTAGCTACATTGGGGTATTTTGGGGGCCGTCCCTTGACTTCCTAACAAGGCCCCCCAATTTCCGTCTAGCCCAGGCTTGCTGCCGCTACCCCTTCCCCAAGCACAGCTTGCTTCCACCTGCTGCCCCTTCCCCAAGCACGGCTTGTGAAGTTTTTCTAGTAGTTGGAGGTAGGTGATCAACATCACACCATCTTGTGAAAGGAAG
>NW_015205231.1:0-1067 GCF_001447785.1 Gekko japonicus | reverse complement strand
GATAAATTCATTCTCTAGTATCCTACTTGTAGGAACGGTATAAAGTCCTTTTAGAACTGGGCCAACTTCTCACTGTTTTTCTTGGCAGGAAGAATAGGAAGCCCCTGGCACTCGATAAGCCCATCGATGGCTATTGGCCATAGTAATTACAATGAATTTCCATGTTCAGAGTTATGAACTATGATGGACAGGAGGCTGTCCTGCTCCTGAAGGGGAAAAAAAAAACAGCTACTCAGCCAATGGGAGTGGTGTTTCAGCAGCCAATCGTCTTGCAGAGGAGGGATGCGATGTTAGAGAGAAGCACAAGGCCGTTCAGATCTGCCTCAAGGAGAGTGCAATGATATTGTTTCTGTCTGCAGTTTGAAGGGTAGCCCTGCCTGGTCGTGTAGCAGAGTAGTGTAACCCTCCCTTTGGGAGAGGACAGAGCATGCAGTTGTGAGGCCTGTCTCTGATTAGATAAGGGAATTAGATAAGCATATGGAGCAGAGGTCCATCAGTGGCTATTAGCCGCAAGGTATAGATAGGGGCTCTGGGGCAAGTGATGCTCTGTCATCTTGGTGCTTGGGGGGGTCAACAGTGGGAGGGCTTCTAATGTCCTGGCCCCACTGGTGGACCTCCTGATGGCACTGGTATTTCTGGCCACTGTGTGATACAGAGTGTTGGGCTGGATGGGCCTTTGGCCTGATCCAACATTGGCATCTCTTATGTTCTTATGTTCTTATGATTATGAGCACACCTCCGACCATTCAGGCTGAATCTGCATCTGCTGTGTAAAGCAGTCTCGGTCTGTTGTGGTGCCATTGTACGTTGTTCCCCTTCCCCTCTCATTCTGGCTCGGGATAAAAGCTTGCTGTCCATTCTGGCTCGGGATAAAAGCTTGCCGTCTGCATCAGACCTCACCATGGGGACTGTGGGGGCATGCAGGAGGGAGAGTGCCAGAAAGAGGGGGAGGAGCAGCCTCCCACGGTGCCAGCAGGGACTGTGGAGAGGAAACGGCACCCTCGACCCCCCTACAGAAAGTGACCTGGCAGAGGAGGTGGCAGAGGGGAGCTGGAAAGTGAATGAGC
>NW_015205230.1:0-988 GCF_001447785.1 Gekko japonicus | reverse complement strand
GAACGGGCAAAGGAACTGGTGGAGAATGTGAGACACATACTCCCAATTTCTTCTGTCCTGTACACTGTTCTGGCCAAACAGATCCTTGAAACAATACAGATACCTGTTTGACCAGCAATACAAGCCATATGCGTGTTCACAGCATGATATGCTAATGAGTTTCTGTTGCTGGGTGTGGCCTGTTATGCTAATGAGTTCCTGCTGGACTTTTTCTACAAAAAAGCCCTGTCCTCCGGGCCTTTGGCCTGATCCAACATTGGCATCTCTTATGTTCTTATGTATGTCCCCAGGACAGTGTTATACTCCTTGGATAACAATCTGTTGGCGATCCGTAGCCACAAAGATGTTCAGCTGTCCTCAACCAGGGCCAGGGCCTTTTCAGCCCTGGCCCCAACCTGGTGGAACTCTCTACCAAACAACATCAGGGCCTTGCAGGACCTTATGCAATTCCACAGGGCGTGTAAAGGCATAGATGTACCGCCATGCTTTTGGTTGAGGACAGCAACGGCTTCCAACTTGACTGGCACCCTCCTCCTACTCTCTTTTCATCAGATGGTCGTATTCAATGCTCCCTCTAAGCTGTGAATTCTTGTGAGCAACAATTCTACTTTGTGAGCTACTGGCATTAAAGTTGTGAGCGAACTATCTGGCTACTGCATAAATTAGTTTGCTCTGGAGCCATTCTTCCTGAGCTAAGATGAAAATGTGTGAGCCAGAGGCTAAAAAACTGTGAGCTAGGCTCACACTAACTCAACTTAGAGGGAACATTGGCCGTATTCCTCCCTCCCCATACCTACGAGATGGCAGCAGTCTGGAATTGGGAAAAACTTGTAATTTTGCCACTTGAACTTTTTAAATTGCTGGATTAGCATGATTTATGTACTTCTTATGGTTTTAATGTTTTTACTGTGTGTTGTATATCGCCCAGAGCCCTGTAGTAGTGGGGACTGGGTGATTCTTAAGCTTAATAAATAATAACAGGTTTGTT
>NW_015205229.1:0-991 GCF_001447785.1 Gekko japonicus | reverse complement strand
TGCCGAATGACACCAGGGCCCTGCGGGACTTGATGCAACCCCAGGCTTTTGGCTGAGGGCAGCAACGTTTGGTGGCACTGGGTGGCCCCCTTTCCCTCTCCCCCCATAACTACTTGGCTTAAGTTTCCCTCTCCCCCCTCGCACTAAATGGCCGGGCAGACCAGAATGGGAACGTAAAATTGTAAATCGCCAGCTGGATCTCTTATTCACTCTATACGGATATTTTAAGATTTGTAGTTTGTTGTCTGGCCTTTTGCCTTTTGCACATCGCCCTGGAATAAGCCAGAATAGCGCATCATCATCATCATCATCATGCTCCGAAGATCACAGACATCTTCCAGGGGAACAAAACTTGGCTCAGTTCTGTCCTCTCTCCGTGGACTTCGTTCCCTTTTGGGCCACATATTCTCGCCCATCCTATGAAGAATTTCAACTCACAGGTCTTCCAAGGCCTGCTGCCTGAGCCACTTTGGGTAAGGAAGCAGCTGTTGGGCTCAGAGACCCCACACCCGGCTTGCCTCCCTGTCCTCCTTTCACTCCTGGCCCGGAAAGCCCTACTCTGGTCCCTTGACTCCGCCAGCCCCACCACCCACTCTTTAACCTGCACATTCCTCCTCTGCCTGGAATTCTCCTCAGCTTGCCTCTCTGACACACAATTTCATTTTGCCCCACGGTCACCTGCTTTAGCCTTAAAAGCCCAACTAGGTCATCTCAGGCCGGCTACAACTTGATGATGCTTTTCACTGCCACCACATATAACAAGCTGTGAGCTATGCATCTGGCACCGTTTAGCATCCATTCCTAGTTTGGACTTGATGGTGTTATCTGCAGTGTGCCCTCTGTTTGGGCCATGGACCAGCCTGGTTGCTCATTCTGGCTGAAGGAAGAGGCCACTCGTCCTAAACAATTGTAGGGATATTGCACCAAACACTGAGGAATTTCAGACAGGTGATTTCATACACAATCGCTTCTGTCTCATTTAGGAAATGGG
>NW_015205228.1:0-1016 GCF_001447785.1 Gekko japonicus | reverse complement strand
CTACTTACAAGTCCATCCCATAGCTTTCCTCATTGGGGCATGTGGAAAGGGGCAGGTATTCTATGGGTTGGGCGATATTTGAAATTCTACACTCTATCTCATGGAATACCAACTGGCCAGGTGTCAAAGCTCTGCTTCAGAATCTCCTTTGATGTGCAGATAGATATCAGCTTTCCCAGGCGAACAAGATACCATCAACAGGAAACCGCAATTCAGATGCAAATCAAGTCCGTGTCCTGCGTGACATCTTGCCTCTTTAGAAATGGGGGGATTTCTCCTTCTTGGTTGTTGTCTCTGCTCACAATGGCTAACATGTGCTTCTCCTTCCCATGGTGCCTTGAGCTGAATGTGTGCAAGCTACATTAACATGAAATGCAGTCAAGCGTTCCCTATGTGAATTCTCTCAGTAGGTGATGCAAACAGCTTCCATTGGCCCATGGTATACAGATGTGTGCACAGTCCATGTGCTGCGGGTGTAGCAGATATAAAACCATAAATTAGTCTATTTCCCAACCTCCTCCTCCTTCTTCCCAAATGTTCTATCATTGACAGCCTTGTTCAGGCCTTGGAAACCGAAGGCCGTGGCTTGAGTCGATCCATATCATCCTGGGGCTCCCTCTTTCCCGACTGCCTTCACCTTTTCCTAACATTATTACCTTTCCCAGGGAGTTCTGTCTTCTTGTGATGTGAGCCTCCGTCGAGTCATTCTTGTGCCTCAGGAGAATTGAGACCTTATTCTAGTAGACTTTGAAGATCAGCTGTGTGTGAAGTTTGGGGCCATATATCTTACTTAGACATTGATCTGTATTGTCTTGGTGTCTTAACCTGGCTTTTTCCTACCGTTTTTAGTTCTTCTTTATATATATTGGATATTATTCTGGTGAGTTCTTGGAGGTATTGTATTTGTTAATAATGGAAACTGTCCTGAGGGATTGATGCCAAGGAAGTTAGCATGATACAAGTGTGGTGGTGTTATGTTTTCTTTTTCTTTTTTTAAAGAAAACTATTTTATCAGA
>NW_015205227.1:0-1029 GCF_001447785.1 Gekko japonicus | reverse complement strand
CAGACAGAATGTTCCATCCATTCTATGCCCCGTGGCTAACAGCCATTGATGGACCTCTGCTCATATGCCCATCCAGTCCCCTCTTGAAGTGGTGCCTAGGTGGCTCTGGCCTTGATTCCACACCTGGCACCTCCTTGCAACCATTTACCTTCTGCAAATGCCGTCCTCAATGGCTGGAGTCCAGCTGCATGACAAAATATGTCCCAAACTCAAGCTCTGAATTGCACATCATTGGGCCAGTGTCAGTCGAAGTGTTGATACCCTGGGACCAACCCTGAGTAGACCCATTACCTTGTAATCCACACCAAACCATCCCTGATTCTGAACAGCGAAGCCCCAGGTCAAGTAGCACCATCTTCTGGTTGACTTCAATTCATTAGGGCTTGTGACCAATTAAAGAATCTTGAGCTGGCTCATAGCTTGCCTTTTAATTGCTACGTCAGTTAGTCCAATGTTAATAAATGTGCACATCACCAGAATCACAATATACCTTTTTGGAGATATTGGCAAAATACCGAGATGTAATTGAATAAACCGAACACGCTACTCAATTGTCAGATGTAAATTCCATTTCATCGTCCACACGGAAGCTCACACCTTGAATAAAACTTTGTTGGTCTTAAAGGTGCCGCTGGACTCTAACTTTGTTCTATTACTTCAGACAGTTGTTTTTAACATTTGGTAGCTTAATGGATCAAATCAGTCAATCCTAAAAGAAATCAACCCTGACTGTTCCCTGGAAGGGCAGATCCTGAAGCTCAAATACTTTGGCCACCCAATGAGAAGGGAGCGCTCACTGGAGAAGACCCTGATGCTGGGAAAGACTGAAGGTCAAAGAAGAAGGGGGCGGCAAAGGATGATATGGTTAGACAGTGTTATCGATGCAACGAACATGGAGTTGTGTAAACTCTGGAGGATGACGGAGGACAGAAGGGCCTGGCGTGATGTGGTCCATGGGACCGCAAAGACTTGGATTCGACTTGTAAACAAAAAAAGGGGCTTCTTCCTGCTCAACACCTCCCATTAATC
>NW_015205226.1:0-955 GCF_001447785.1 Gekko japonicus | reverse complement strand
CGTTCCTGCCCAAAAATAGCCCTGAAAAGTATATATTTAGAGATCTCATGAAACCGCACGCTGGAAGACCAGTATAAATGCTAAGTGCGTATTACCTGTTAGAGGGCCCTCACCTGGATGGCCCAGGCTAGCCCGATCTTGTCAGATCTCAGGAGCTAAGCAGGGTCGGCCCTGGCTGGTATTCAGATGGGAGACTTCCAAGGAAGTCCAGGGTTGCTACGCAGAGGCAGGCAATGGAAAACGACCTCTGTTTGTCCGCCCCGACCTGGATGGCCCAGGTTACCCGGATCTTGTCAGATCCCAGTAGCTAAACAGAGTCAGCCCTGGTTAGAACTTGGATGAGTAACCACCAAGGAAGTCCAGCGTCACTATGCAGAGGTAGCCAGTGGCAAACCCACCTCTGTTTATCAGCTCTGACCTGGATGGCCCGGCTAGCCTGAACCTGTCAGATCCAGAAACTAAGCAGGGTCAGCTCTGGTTGGGACTTGGATGGGAGACCACCGAGGGAGTCCAGGGTTGCTACGCAGAGGCAGGCAACGGCAAACCACCTCTGTTTATTTGCCCCAACTCGGATGGCCCAGGCTTTTCCCGATCCTGTCAGATCTCAGAAGCTAAGCAGGGTCAGCCCTTGGAAAGACTTGGACGGGGGACCACCTAGGAACTCCAGGGTCACTACGCAGAGGCAGGCAGTGGCGAAACCACCTCTGGACATCTCACGCCCTGACCTAGACGGCCTAGGCTAGCCCAGTTCTCATCAGAGCTCAGAAGCTAAGCAAGATCATTCTTGGTTAGTCCTTGGATGGGAGACCGCCCAGGAAGTCCAGGGTTGTTGTGCAGAGGCAGGCCATGGCCAACCACCTCTGAGCATCTCTTGCCTTGACCCGGATGGCCCAGGCGAGCCCGTTCTCATCAGATTTTGAAACCTAAGCAGGGTTGGCGTTGGTTAGTACTTGGA
>NW_015205225.1:0-988 GCF_001447785.1 Gekko japonicus | reverse complement strand
CTCACAGGGTGTCTGTTGTGGGAAGGGTGGAGGCCGGGGGGGCTTCCCAATCACCTTGTATAAGGTCACTGAAAAACTCTGCATGTGAAAGTTAATTAGTGAAGAGAGAGGTAACTCAGTTTAGCGTATTACTGTAGTTTCAGGTGGGGTCAGCCATGTTGGTCTGAAGCAAGCGAACAACGTTGGAGTCCAGTCGGGCGCCTCTGAGACCAACACAGTTTGATTCAAGGTGTAAACTTTTGTGTGTGTGTGTGTGTGTATGCACCAGTGTTCCCGCTAAGCTGAGTCAGTGTGAGCTAGCTCACCGTTTTTTAGCCTCCGGCTCACACATTTTTGTCTTCGCTCAGGAAGGATGGCCCCAGAGCAAACTGATTAATGCAGTAGACAAAACGCTTGCTCACCACTTTAATGCCAGTAGGTCACAAAGTAGAATTTTTGCTCACAGGACTCCACAGCTTGGAGGGAGCATTGGTGTGCACACTTCTTCAGAGGATGCACACGAAAACATTTAGCCTTGGATAAAACCTTGTTGGTCTCAAAGGTGTCCGGCTGGACTCACACTTTGTTCTGGTACTGCTGCCGTGATTACACTGTTGCTGCTGGGCTATACTTTCCACCCGGCAGCAGTTTGCAGTCCGGCTCCTGCACTATCAACAATCCTTTTGAAAGGGCAGTAGATGAGAGGAATCCTGTACCTTGGTAGACATGAGAAGTAGGACTGAACTCACCACAGAGTGTTGTGACCAAGACCCGGCTGTTCAACTAAACGCAGACCGACTCTCTGTTGCATTGCCTGCTCCCTGCTTTATTTATGTGTTCACTACTACACCGGTTTTGTTGCATCGTTCTGTGTGGCAGAATGGCTGAGATAAAGAATATTGTTAAATCAGTTTGTCTTGCAAGTTCAGTTTTTGAATTAGTGTCACAGAACCCCTACAGAAAGAGGTTATAAATGCAAAGCCTTTGCCTCAGCCAGCTTCACAGCCTG
>NW_015205224.1:0-977 GCF_001447785.1 Gekko japonicus | reverse complement strand
AAATCTACTTCCCTGTGCAGTGAATCAGCAGTCATCGTCATTAATGAATTTATCATCATTAAATACTGGATACTAAACTATGTAATGTAATTCATTATGTTGATTCTACATAGCTAAATACTACTGAGAGCATTTGGAGGCTGTGGAAGAAAAGCTCCCTACGACTATGTCTTACTATGAACCACGGAGATGGATTTAGGCAGGTAGCCGTATTGGTCTGAAGCAGCAGAAGAAAGTTTGAGTCCAGTGGCACCTTCAAGATTGACAAAAAAATTTATTCAAGGTGTAAGCTTTGGTGTACATGTACACTTCTTCAGATATAGTGATGTCTTGTTTCACTGTATCTGAAGAAGTGTCTATGCACATGAAAGCTTATGCCTCAAATAAAGCTTTGCTAGTCTTAGAGTTGCCAGATCCTAGACTCTCGCTGGCGGGGAGTGGGGGAGATTTCCGGGAGTGGGGCGGGGCAGCGTCACCGTGTGCGACATCCCTGATGTGATGATGTCACATGAAAGTAGTGTCATTTTGCTGGGGACCTCACATGGCAACACTGGTATTTTGGGCAAAACTTTATGGCATGATGACATCACTTCCATGTGATGTCATCACGTTGATGACATCATGCCAAGTCATGGCTGTTGGGGGTGGGGGTGGATCCCCCACTCCCACCTGGGAACTGGCAACCCTAGTCTTCAAAGTGCCACTGAACTCTAACTTTGTTATGGACCATAGGTTACCTTTGTATGGACCCGTGTATATATGGCTCTTCACCGACCAACATTTGGTATGGAAGGACGGCATTGTTAATGTGCCCTGTCTGCTTCACAGGACACTTTGAGTGTCATGTGAGCTTTTGTGCATGCTTCCAACTGGTCCTCCCCCACGCCACCCTGCGAGGACTACCAGGAATTCACGATGAGTGCAGCATTATAGTGGGGGGCTTCCGTCCTGGCTGAAGAAGCTTTTGCAGCACCGGC
>NW_015205223.1:0-1071 GCF_001447785.1 Gekko japonicus | reverse complement strand
TGTGCTCCCTTCCTACTCAGGATCTGGCCAAAGGGTTCACACTTCACTTTGCTCAAAGAGCGAAGACAACAAAAGCTCTCCTTGGTTCCTTCCTTCGTTCCTGGCTCTGACCAGGGATGCTCGCAATCTCGTTGTCAATGGAGCTCTGAGAGACGACGGGGCCATTGTGGAGAGGGCGGCTGGATCAGGTCTAGGTTCCGCGCCAGTGTTCCCTCTAAGCTGAGTTAGTGTGAGCTAGCTCACAGTTTTTCAGCCTCCGGCTTTTGCATTTTTGCCTTAGCTCGGGAAGGAGGGCTCCAGAGCAAACTGATTCATGCGGGAGCCAAATCGCTCGCTCACAACTTTAATGCCAGTAGCTAGCCGAGTAGAATTTCTGCTCACAAGACTCCACAGCTTAGAGGGAGCATTTTCCATCTCTAGTCGCCCCCCTCCCCATTACAAGTTCTAACGAGCAGCTGGTCAAACGCTCTTGGGAAGCCATTCTCCCCTCATTCGTCCTCGGCGCCTGGAATTCGCAGGTGCACTGTCTCTGAATATGCAGGTTCCATTTAACTATTGCAACTAAGTCACTGATAGATCTCTCTTCCTCTAGGGGCCTGTATTATTTTCATAAACTGCCCAAGCACCACTGCTGGACCTCCTGATGGTGCCTGGTATTTTTGACCACTGTGTGACAGAGTGTTGGACCGGATGGGCCACTGGCCTGATCCAACATTGGCTTCTCTGATGTTCTTAAGTTCTTAAACTGCCTTCCCACATCATCTTGTAACTGAGGATTCCATCGATAGCTCTGCACTATACGCTAAAACATGAGACCAAGCTGGGGTTAGAGTGCTGGACGACCCAAGTCTGAATCCCCATTTCTGCCATGGGAGCTCGCTGGGTGACCTAGGGCCAGTCACACTCTCAGCCTAACCTACCTCACAGGGTTGTTGTGAGGCTAAAACGGAGGAGAGGAGAACGGCGGAAAGTTGCTTTTTGGGTCGCCACTGGGTAGAAAGGCAGGGTACAGACGAAGTAAACAAATAAATACACAGAGAGTACTCCATCTGTGTATATATATATATATAT
>NW_015205222.1:0-998 GCF_001447785.1 Gekko japonicus | reverse complement strand
CATTCATCAAATCCATTAGTGTGATGTCATAGTCCTACCCCCCTTCCTGGCTGGAAGAGAGCTGGACACTAACTCCCAATCTGAGATTGGTCACCTATGGATGGTGGTACGCCAGTACCTACCCCAAGGACTTCGGGGGGGCAGACGGTTACTGAAGACGTCCACCTAGAGCGGGTGAGGCACAAGCTCCAGGGACAGACCGAAGAGCTGAGGTGCGAGATGCATGAGATGATGTTGGACCTACCCCAGCTCATAGTCCCCACAGTGCAACACGAGCTCCGAGCCCACCTCCCAGACAGTGGAGGGGCCCCAGGCCGCAACCAGCAGCAAGTCAGAGTACCAGCACAAGACTGGGGGGGGGAAGTCCCTGCTGGTCCCCTGGTGTCCCCGGGGGGGGGGGCTGGGAGAACAGCCTCCCACGATCCCACTGGGACCCCCAGCTCCCGCTGCACCCATGCCCGGCCACAATTGCCATAGGGAGATGCTAGACGCCACTTTTGATGGTAACCCAGACAAGCTGGCTTTCTTCTTGCTGCAGGTCTGCAGGATCCTACGAGATTGGGGCACACTAATGGATTTGATGAATGTGACTATGAGATATGACTAGAGTGTTTGCCAAATGGATGATAACATTATATAGGTATTTCAGTGCTACCCACTTTGATAAAGATATACACGAAACGAGATGTAATATGCAGGGTTCGTTGGTGTTGATGGCGTTTGAATTGCTTCCAGTAAACTGAATACTGAAAAAAGAATATACGAGTCGGTGAAGAACCTCTTTTTTGGCACTATACATCATGGTTTCTTTGCTTCTTTTCAACACACCTTGATGTTGGCAACCCCGTAACACACACAAACACACACCAATAATTAGGACTGCCACATGTAGCTGATGGACTAGAAGATACCTCCATTAAGTAACCAGCAGATTTTTTTTAAGGTTCTTAATTATTTTGATGTAAGACGTTGCAAAGGAGCTGCGGTGGCTCAAGTGG
>NW_015205221.1:0-1131 GCF_001447785.1 Gekko japonicus | reverse complement strand
GTTCCCATCAGATCATGGAAACTAAGCAGGATTGACCTCTGTTAGTATTTGGATGGGAGATCTCCAAGGAAGTCCAGGATTGCTACACAGAGACAAGCATCTGAACTCCTCTTGCCTGGGAAACTACACAGGGTCACCATAAATGGGCCCTTTCCACCAGCACCATTACAAAACAGAGGCTCACAGTATCTGATCCTATTCAGAAGAAGAAGAGATTGGATTTATACCCCGCCCTTCACGACCCAAAGGAGTCTCAGAGTGGCTTACAAACTCCTTTCCCTTCCCCTCCCCGCAACAGACACCCTGTGAGGTAGGTGGGGCTGAGAGAGCTCTTACACAAACGGCTCTTTTTCAAGAACAGCTGTGCCAGAACTACGTCTTGCCCAAGGTCATCCAGCAGCTGCATGTGGAGGAGTGGGGAATCAAACCCGGTTCTCCCAGATTAGAGTCTGCGCTCCTAACCACTACACCAAACTGGCTCTTATTCATAAATAAGAACACAAATGCTCATCTAGTACAAAGTAACTCATGGTCACCTTGTGATTTGACTTAATCTATCAGATTAAACTCACCCGCCAAGCCAAACAAGATGTTAAGTATGTCCTCTAAAACCCTCCCTCTGAAAGGGAACAGTGTGAACACCTCAAGATCCAAAGACGGCAAATTAGTTGAAACAATGATAGCAGCTCTTTTTTTTTTCTTTTTTTTAAAGAGGTTTCATGTGCTTTTTCAAATTCAGATACTGAAGAAGTGAGCCGTGACTCACGAAAGCTCATACCCTGCCACATATTTTGTTAGTCTTGGATTGGATGTGAAGACTAGGCTTCTACTCCTGGACTCCAGGCTGGACATGGAGTAGCCACCAAGGGAGGGAAGGCATTATGCTATAACCTGATCTCATTAGATCTCAGAAGCTAAGCAGGGTCAGTAGTTGGGTGGGAGACCACCAAGCCGAATAAATCTTGTCCTTTGTATGAAGACTTTGAAATAAATATTAAACTTTGGGATTTGTTATAACTTAATACTTGAAATACAAAGGCTGATATTTTAATGGATATTATTCTGAACTTTTTAATGTATCTAGTTCCCATAACAGTGTATATTTACCTTTACTGAAACTGTAAAACTCCA
>NW_015205220.1:0-990 GCF_001447785.1 Gekko japonicus | reverse complement strand
ACCTGGAGGCTGGCAACCCTACCCAAAGGACTTAACTTGGGCTGCAGTAGGGTCTATTTATGTCACTTCAGAAGGAGGACACTTTTGTTTTTCATGATCATGAGACTGCATGCACGGAATGGGATCATGTGCATGCATGTGCATGTGGGATGGGGGCATATTATACATTAGCACCAGGCCCAGAAAAATTATGTCCTTCTGGAAAACCCTAATAAAGCTGCAACCTAGTCTCTCTGCCTGGATCAGAGCAGAAGTCCCTGTATTGCACCTACACAGGGAACAGAACATTAGAATGTGGTGTGTATGTGTGTGTATGTCTTGTACCTTCATACACTGTCAGAGAAAGTGGGGAGGAACGTATACCATCTGTGCTTATGGAATGCAAGATGGATTCTAATGTAGTATTATTAAGAGTGCCTTTTCCCACATCACACACAGGCCTTCAAATTAAGTACTGCCCAAGTTATCTAGCCTGGATTCAAAGAAGGCTATGTAGGGGGGTTTTGTTGTTGTTTTAAAGAAAACCCAAGTTTCATATACAACTGGCACTAACACCGGAAGAGAATGCATGATGCCAGCCAGGGTGGGAAGCAGCAGACCTCCTATTCAGATTAAGACCCTGTCAAGCCAAGGAACAACACCTGGGACTCTTGGAGCAACTGTTTCAGAGTTTGCCACCTCTGGCCTGTAGATTTGGGGGTGGAACCTGGGGAAGGTAGGGACCTCAGTGGGATATAATGTCCACCCTCCGAAGCAGCCATTTTCTCCAGGAAAACTGATCTCTGTAGTTTGGAAATCAATTGTGATTCCAGGAGCTCTCCAAGCCCCACCTGAAAATTGGCAGCCCTGAACAAAAATAAAAATCACATCCCAACAGAGCAAAACAAAAACATGGCTTTGATATTTTCTCACATGATACTAAAAAAAAAAGGGTAACAGAGCCACATGAACTGATTGTACATTTTAGCTAGCAAAGGCCACTTACAGCAA
>NW_015205219.1:0-995 GCF_001447785.1 Gekko japonicus | reverse complement strand
AAGAATTAGGGAAATGTAGGAAAAGACAACGAAAGGGTTGCAGGCTTCCCAAGTACTTACCGTGATTCGGTGGGGGACACAGACATCTTCACAGGATCATTCCCGCGGGGACAACAGATGTGCCGCACCATGCAGTCGCCAGGAAGTGACACCGGGTGACGCTCTGGCAATGGGGCTGGAAACTCGATGGTACTTCCTGGTACCAGCGTCACTTCCTGGTGATGGCATGGTGCGTTACAGGGAGAAATGGTCCGGCGGGGGAGCATGTTTCCCCCGCCGGATCGCGGTAATTACTTGGGAAACCTAAAGGGTTGGGGGGGGGTTGCTACCACACTCTAACAGGACTACCCCTTTACAAGATCTGGCTGTGCAGGAGGTGGGTGAAACTAAAGAAAGAGGGAGTCTGCATCCTGGCAATCACTAGCTTGTCCTGGCTGGTCTTGCCCTGCTCCAGTGGTGGCTTGGCTGGTGGGTTTAGCAGGCTCTGATCTCCAAATGGTTTCCCTCAACCTGGTAATAAACTTTGCAGAAAGGCTCAGTCTTCCCTGCACCCCTAGTGACTGCAATTAGAATTGCATAAGGAATTTAAAAAATACATTCAGTGAATGCAGCATGAGGCTGGCTTCAGGAGCCTTCCAACTGACTTGGGCCTCCTGAATTTTGTCTCCCCACTCACCCTGTCTTGGTGGCCCTGCATCCACATGACATAAGTCATGATGTAAGTCCATTTGTTTTCTCTATATCTCGAGTATAGGCAATGTTCTGCCTTGCCTTACTCAAATCCTTCATTGGTTAGCATTTGATGAAAGTTTCTCATTCCAGCATCTTGCAGCATGTTTCAGCCCACAGATGTTCTTTTGCAGTTTACACCCAAGTTGCTTGTCTTTGGATTGTACAAATCCTTTTTTTTTTGGTCAAGAAACTTTTATTTTCTTAATACATGCACAAATTCAATACAGTTTTCTAATAATCAGTTTCCCTTCCCCCTCCCTCCT
>NW_015205218.1:0-988 GCF_001447785.1 Gekko japonicus | reverse complement strand
ATACTAGAAGCCCTCCCACTGTTGCCCTGAACTACCTGAGCACTTAGTTTTTGCCACCTGAGAGGCAGGAAGAAATAAAAGTCAGAAATAGGGAACGTGAATTTTGTAGTAAGCAAAAGCAAGCGTAAGAATTAGATGTAACCAGTCTCCTGTGATTACAATGGGAGAAGCAGCGTGTATGGCTATCAAGATAAACTTTATAATATTAGGAGTGAATTGTTCAGTCAATTATCATACAAATTATAACAAATTAATTGTGGATAAATTTAGTCATACTTCAACAAACACATCTTTGAAAATATGCTGCATGTGTCTACAGCATCAACAGGAATTCTCACTGTAGACTTTTACAGAAAAATGTTTAGACTGCACATTTTCCGTTAGTCAAAGCTTGTCTAACATATATTTAGCTGATGACAAAGGTGAAAATACTGCACAGAAGTTTGTTTGTTTTGTTTTTTTAAAAAAAAGCTTGCTAAAACTTCCAGTTTCATTGGGAGGGGGAAAAAAAATTTCCCTGAAAAAGTTCCATCTCCCCCCACCTCCGACATTCACATTTGTAGGATATTTACTAAAGTACAATACATTTTTTTCCAGCCTGACCCGTCAAACATTTTATATTTGTATTTATTTACATTTATTTTGCCATCAAGTATGCTTGGAGTAAAATCCTTGGAGTATGGTATAATTTATTTATCCAGCATTTCATTTTTATCTTGGGAAAATACTCAAATTGCTAGATTGGTTTTCTGTTTAGCTATTTCTTGCCTGATTGGTGAGCTGTATATTATTTAGGTTGGGAAGGGATACAGTCCCCTGGGCTGAGCAGGTGGGCCGTACCTGCGTTTTAAGTTTCAGGTGGTTTGCAAATGGCACCCCCAGTTTCTAGGCGTCAGTGAGTTCCTAACTACCCGACGTGTAGTGAAAGCAAAATCATGAGAGTCCTGTGTGGCTGAAGTTTTTCAAGGTTTAATAATAACGAAAGAAA
>NW_015205217.1:0-1018 GCF_001447785.1 Gekko japonicus | reverse complement strand
ATGGGCGGGATATAAATGCGGAAAATAATCTTTTAAGGGGGGGAGGGGGAGGTGAGCGGCACAGCCAGCTCCTGGCTCAGGCAGGCTGCCGGGACGGAGTCCTACGTCAATCAGAGGCCCGGCCCGGCTGAGTCCAGCCGGCTCATCCCCAAGATGTGCAAAGCTCCCTGGCCAGCTGGAGCGGAAATTAAAATGTCACCAACAGTGCTGAACTTGGAGCCAGACAGCAGCCAAGGCTCCCTCTAAGCTGTGGAGCCTTGTGAGCAACATTTCGTCTTTGTGAGCCACTGGCATTAAAGTTGCGAGGGAGCGATTTGACTGCTGCATACAGTGGTTTGCTCTGGAGCCATCTTTCCTGAGCAAAGACAAAACTGTGTGAGCCGGAGGCTAAGAAACTGTGAGGTGGCTCACACTCACTCATCTTAGAGGGAACACTGCAATGCTCCCTCTAAGCTGTGGAACCTTGTGAGCAAAAATACTACTTTGTGAGCTCCTGGCATTAAAGTTGTGAGCGAGCGATGTGGCTGCTGCATCAATTAGTTTGCTCTGGAGCCCTCCTTCCTGAGCGGAGACAAAACTGTGTGCGCCAGAGGTTGAAAAACTGTGAGCTAGCTCACACTCACTCAGCTTAGAGGGAACACTGGCCCCCACGTGTTCAATAATTGGACCAGTGACTTGATGGAGCAGGACGCCTCTGGTGCTCATCTTATGCAGCGTCCCGGGTTCGGCGATACATATTCTAAGTATTTTTAAATAACCGTCACAAATAATTTTTGCTGCTGTTATTGTTTTCCCCCCCATTGTTCCATTGTAAAACTGCGTGCCTGTTTTTTTTTTATCATCAACGATTTATTAACGATTTCTCCACCGTCGGTTTCGTAGGGAACAGACGGTTCTTCGACGGCAAGCAAACGAGGCGTGCCGCACGCATCTCTCCCGCCTCCACGGACCATCCCCGGGACTCGCGCTCCCGTCGGCGAAAGAGGCGGGCGCACTGCGCAGGCGCGGCCGGGCTCCA
>NW_015205216.1:0-1167 GCF_001447785.1 Gekko japonicus | reverse complement strand
GACCTGGGTTCAAATCATCACTCTGCCATGGGCACTTGTTTGGAGACCCTGGGCTAGTCACTCTCCATGAGCCTCGCCACCCTCACCAGGGTGTTGTGGTGAGAGTGACACAGAGGAGGGAAGAATGAATGGATGGAAGCCACATTTTAAAGTGTTGTTGTTGTTCAGTCGCGCAGTCGAGTCCGACTCTTCGCGACCCCATGGACAAGATCTCGCCAGGCCCTCCTGTTTTCTGCCGTCCTCTGAAGTTTGCGTCTTCTTTGACCTTCAATCTTTCCCAGCATGAGGGTCTTCTCCAGTGAGTGCTCTCTTCTCATTTGGTGGCCAAAGTATTTGAGCTTCAGTTTCATTATCTGGCCTTCCAGGGAACAGTCAGGGTTGATTTCTTTTAGGGTTGACTGATTTGATCTTCTTGCAGTCCAAGGGACTCTCAAGAGTCTTCTCCAGCACCATAGTTCAAAAGAATCTATTCTTCGGTGCTCGGCCTTCCTTATAGTCCAACTCTTGCAGCCATACGTGTACTGATGTTTTAATTAGAATACATATGTACCTAGATACATAGATATCAATTCATTTTACAGAGTTTCTCAAATTATTATCAAAATAAATGTCAACATATTACTTAAGTTGTAGCAATGAAGTTAGTATTATTTCTTATTACAGTATTATTGTAATTAATGCTCATACCAAGCATTTCTTGCATATTATTCTATGTGTTCTTTATCTAGTTATATAAATTAAAAAGCTATTAGTAATTAAACCTATTTTTATTTTTTTTGTTTTATGAGAATATACAATCATGCTGACTTTGGTGTATCACAGTCAGAGTTCACTTTTGTCTTATTTTGTGTTTAATTATGCGTATATTAACTTAAGATATATTGGATTATTTGGTTGTATATCAGATGCCATTGTGTATTCCATGAATGGTAGCCATTTCATTTGGAAATTGGATGGTATTTGACACCACAACAAATAACTACAATAACATCAAAGCACTTTCCACTATGTTGGAAAAAATGCAGACAAAAAGGAACCTATGTCCACTGTTGGTGGGAATGGCTGGACATGCAAAATTTCTGGCGAGAAATCCTACTACAAATTAAATACATCATAAGACATTTAATTCCAATAACACCAGAAATCCTTTTTCTCAATGTCTGGCAA
>NW_015205215.1:0-1023 GCF_001447785.1 Gekko japonicus | reverse complement strand
AAGCTTCAGAAATAGGTTTCAGGATGCTCGGCATATGTTCACCATTTCTCTTAAGCCCAACGTTGAGGATTTTGACTGTGACAGTGCCATCTATTTTCTCTTGATTTTGTTCACAAACTGTCATCACTATAGGCCAGTTCTTGATATACTGCTCGAAACAATCCACTACAGAGTTCCATCTAACATCTTGTGGGAGTGTTAGCTTGATTCCACCCATTCTTTTCAGAGCTGCTGCTGCAAAATGATTGTTACAGAAGTACTTAGCAATTTCAATGACATGAGTCTTTATTTCTGGAACACTAAAGTCTTTGGCTAGGAGGTGCAGGAAATGTGCACTGCAACCATATGTTATTAGCTTTGTATTCCCTTCCTGCTCTTCTAAATTTCTTCTCTTCTTGGATACATTTGCAGCATTGTCTGTGACCAAACTGCATACTAGACATCTGAATTTTTGTTCACATATTATAGCTTTTGCTGCCACTTCTTGTGTGTGCATTTCCTGATGTATCAATTGCTTCTGCAAGGAAGACATTCCCTACTTCTGTTGTTATACAAGCACATACAATGGGATAATTGTGGACATTCCTCCACCCATCAAGACTTAGATTAACAATGTGACCTTCTAGAGCTGTTGCACATTGCTCCCTTTCTCTGTCATACACTTTATCCAGCAGTTTCCCTGCAACATCTGCTCTGCTGAGTGGACTGCATCCTGGTCTCAGTGACTGAACCTTTTTAATGAAGTGTGGGTTTTCAATCAGACAGAAATAACAGTTTGCCACGTTAACAAACTGGGCAATTTTGTATCAATTAACTCTTTTCCTAATCTGCTGGGTTTTATCACAAACTTATCTATGGTGGTTCCTGAATGGTCAGCTTTTTTCTTTCATTTAGGTGATATTTATTTATTTATTATTTTATTTATTGGGATGTTTACCCTGCCCTCCCTGCAAAGTGGGCTCAGGGCGGTTTACAAGGGGCAACGCCCATATACAACAAGGTAAAAACAATAAAAACATTAAT
>NW_015205214.1:0-1003 GCF_001447785.1 Gekko japonicus | reverse complement strand
CCACTGAGCCACAGCCCCACTTTATGGCTTTCCAGGGTCTCAGAAAGAGGTCTTTCCTATCACCTCCTACCTGGTCCTTTTTAACTGGAGATGCCGGGGATGGAGCCCGGGACCTAAGGAGCCGCCCTTCCACTGAGCCACAACCCCTCTGAGCACGAGACAGTTGCTTTAATCCAGGGATTCTTTGAGGGATCAAAGGAAAAGTGATAATGCACTTGTCTGCTTTGTGAAGGTTTGCAGGCTCAGAAGAATAGGCACACACAGAGCTGCTGCCTACATGGAAATAAATGGGGTGGCTCATTGGTAGAGCCTACCTTTGTTTCAGATGTGGAGTGATGTGGGGCAGGGAGCAGTTCTAGTTCTGACGAAAGCTAGGAGAAGGCAGGATGCCCTAGACATTTAGGAGTCCTCACCTGGGCTGTTGGTCTTCATCATGTGGTGTTGCATCCTCCAGTCTTGAACACTGTCTCCTTAGTCTGTTGACTGCAGCATGGGAACCTTTTTCTTTCTGTTGGGTATTACAAGTTGAAAACACTGGGGTTAAGTGTTTGTTTGTGTTGCTAACAGGAAGTCACATGTTTCTCATGTAACCAATGTTGTTTTAGGAGTACAAGCCCGGGAAAACTCCCCCTGTCCTTCCTTCTTTCGCTTCGGCCGGAGAGAAAGACGACTCAGGTCGAACGCTGCAAACTTTCCTCGGCTCGGAAACACAGCCGGCTGGTCTGGTCTCACAAGTATGCAGATTGTCTTTACACATCTCGTGTTAGAAATGGCAATAAGCACGCAAACAGGATGTTGCCTGAATGCCATAAATCCAATGCGAGTTAAAAATAAAAATTCCGTTAATAATCACACATGGACTCTCAGTCTGAATTATTTTACTCAGGCTCTGCTGGGCTATATTATCTCTGCTAAATACCATTTTTCAATATCTCACTTTCAAACCCAACACTTTCCCCCTTGCTTTCCCTTAATTGGAGGGTAGGGCCTGTGGCTCAGTGGA